>NW_015386619.1:807907-810384 GCF_001527695.2 Protobothrops mucrosquamatus | reverse complement strand
GTCCGTCCCCCCCAACCTGGTTGCCAACCTCCAAACGGTTGTCCCGTGTTTTCCGTTGACTCCAACTCGGCGGTGCCACGTGATGGGGTAAATAGGTCGTGGAGCATCCTGGAGGGTTCTTCATCTCTCCTGTACATGAGCGGATGACCGTCTTCCTCTTGGGGTATCTCTCCTCTCTGCCTACCTTCATCTCACAATCCCTATGTGGCTCGATCCTAGCCAGGTCGTCATGCCTGCTCCTCACTCCAATAACTCTGGCCCCCATCGAAGGCATTCTGGGGTCTCCCTCCTCCATCGCCGTATCGTCTGTGTGCACCCCCTCTTCCAAGTGCTCCTGGGGCAGCTGGGAGGGTAACGATGTGCCTCCCACGGTGTTTCCTGTTGTTTTTCTCGATGCTCTGTTGTCACGTCTCTGGCCGGGTGGGGGGTTTTTGCCTGTGTTCCAGGCTCTCAGCGCTAGGTGCGCTGGACAGAGATCCACATGTCGATTTATTGAATCCCTGTCTGAGAGCCAGGCCTCTTTGAGCAGGTGTCCCCCTTTCGTGCTGTCGTTAGCTAGGATACGCACATTATCGAAGTCAAACCGATGGCCCGACTCCGCCATGTGCGTCCATATTTGAGAATAACTTTCGCCCCGTTTTATTGCTAGCTTATGTTCATGGACCCTAGTTCTCACCCTCTTCGAGGTCTCCCCAACATAGTTCCTGGGGCAGTCCCTGCAGTTAACTCTGTAAACGACTGCCGACTTCTCCATGTTGGGGAGTGGGTCCTTGGGGCGCATGGTTGCAGCACGAAGTGTCCGGTTGGGCCTATGAGCAACCTTCACGTTGTGAGGCGCTAGTATTCTTGCAGTGGCCTCAGAAACGTTACAAATGTACGGGAGGGTGACCAGTGCGGGTTGTGGCGCCAACTCGTCCGTCCGTTGATCTACTCTGGATTCAAATGGTGTGCTATAGCGTCTAACGAATCTCACTGGGTATCCGTTACGCTTGCACACCCGGAAGAGGTGGTTCTTCTCCTCTCTCTGCGCTTTGCTCGTACTGCAGTGGGAATAGACACGCTTGAATAGAGTTCTCACGCAGCTGACCTTATGGGCCATCGGATGGTTGCTCTGGTAATGGAGGATCCTATCCGTGTGCGTTGGTTTCCGATATACCCTTGTGCTCAGAGATCCATCAGGCAGTCGGTGGACCAATACGTCCAAAAATGCCAGACTGCCTTGGCTCTCCTCCTCCATAGTAAATTGAATGTCAGGGTATATCGAATTGAGCACGCCCATAAAGCCAGCCTTCTGTTGTTTCTTAATAACAGCGAATGTGTCATCCACGTAGCGGGCCCAGAACTTAGGCTGGTGCTGGGCCATCGCTACGGACTCCAACTGCTGGAGCACTACTTCTGCCACAACACTGGAAATTGGGGACCCCATAGGTGTCCCTTTGACTTGCTCGAACATAGTTCCTTGGAAGGTAAAATAAGTTCTTAAACATACCTCCACCAACCTTATCAGGTCCTCAGTGCAAAGGGAGTCCTGTTGTTGTTCCGGGTGTTTCTGGTTCAAGCTGTCCCTCAGTGTTGTGACTGCGAGGTCTTGAGGGATGGAGGTGAAGAGGGAGGTAACATCAAAGGATACCATCACCTCATCCTCCCCCACCCTCAGAGTTTTAATCCGGCTCAGGAACTCTTCCGCCGACTTTACTGTGGTGGTACTATCGTCGGTCAGGTAACTGATGCGGCCACTCAGCCATTTGGCCAGTTCCGAGGTGGGGGTGCCCCTGAATGCTACAATGGGGCGGAGGGGGACGCCTGGCTTATGGATTTTAGGCAACCCATAAAACCCATAAAACCTGTTTTCTGAGGTTTTCGCGGGTGTTTGTATGTAGGTCTTTAGTTATTCGGGTTTTCTCCCACGTAGAATTAAAAGTACCTTGGCGACGTTTCGACGAAGTCACATTCGTCATCTTCAGGCTGGTGTCTTCAGCTTCGTGCTTCTGGGAGTAGTGCGTGTGATCGCAGTTGTTTCTTCCTTTTAACTGCCAGTGGGGTTTGAGCTGATTGGGTGGGAGCTTGGCTGTGTTCTGATTGGGTGGAGGTGTGTTCTGATTGGTTAAGGAGCTTGGCTGTGCTCTGATTGGCTGGGGAAGTGTTCTGTTTGGGTGGGGGCTTTGTTGTGCTCAGGTTAGTTTGAGTTGCAGGGGGATTTGAGCTGGTGAGCTTCGTTGCTGTTGTTTGGCTTCGTGTTCGTGGTCGTGCCACATCTTTATGGTGGGTGTCAGTTTGTTTCATGTATGGATTGGAGGGGTTTAAAGTGGCTAATGATGCAGCTGTGGACTGGCTTCTAGTTTGTGGTCGTGCCTCATCATCTGTGTGGGTTTGGGTTTGCTTTTTGCGTGGATGTGTGGTGGTGACCTCCTGTGTGGTTTTCGTGAGTGTGGGTCTGGTGTCGTTCTTTGTGTTAGGGACTCGTTTGCCAATAAGGG
>NW_015386619.1:781051-806691 GCF_001527695.2 Protobothrops mucrosquamatus | reverse complement strand
TAATGCAGGAAGACTATCTGGGCCCGGTCACGAGATCTAGGAGCCGGGTGCAAAAGGCACCACTCCTATAAAAACAGCCATCCCATTGACTACTATCCACCCTGACGATGCCGGCAGAAGGCCGGCGAAAGCTAGGTGTTTTAATGGTAATAAACTTTTTGTAGTTTTTAACCTCCTGGTGGTCTCACAGTTTGTGATTCTTTGAATATATATATATATATATATATATATATATATATATATATATATATATATATATATATATATATATATATATATATATATATATATATATATATATATATATATATATATATATATATATATATATATATATATATATATATATATATATATATATATATATATATATATATATACACACATACATATATAGACACATACATACATACATACATACATATATGGATATTATTATTAATATCCTCTTTCTAGTTATAGATGACTAAAATAACAAAAATAAAAGCTTTCAGTCATTAGCCACTTGTTTTCACAGTCAGGCTAATAATGCATAAGCTTAGGAATATTCTTTTTGTACTTCCTTCAGGCATAATGCTGAATAAGCCATTCTGCAGATAACTTAATATTCTGAGTTGAGGAAGCCTTGAGAAGTATATTTCTTGAGAATTAAAAGCATTCATTGAGTTCAGCAAATTAGTCGAGGATTGAAGACCAAATACCATAAAGCAATGATTTGAACTGAACATTGAAATGCTGGCAGACCAATGAATAGTATACTTTCTTATTACATGTAGTCCTCAACATACAACCATTTGTTTAACAATCATTTTAATTTAAAATAGAACTGAAAAAAGTAACTTATGATCAGTTCTTGCACTTATGACTGTCACCGCATTCCTAAGGTCATGTGATCAAAATTTGGGCACTTGGCTACAGGCATGTATTAACAATAGTTGTAGTGGCCCGAGGTCACATGGTCACCATTTGCAATCTTCCCAGGAGGCTTCCAACAGGCAAATTAAATGGGGGAAGCTGGATTGGCCTAATGACTGCATGATTTGTTTACAACCATGGCAAAAATATTTGTAAAATCGAGTGTGATGCACTTAACAACTGCATCTTTTAGTAACAGAAGTTCCAGTCTCAATTGTGGTCATAAGTCAAGGACAGCCTTTATATGGTATGACCTCAAATGGTCAAAAAGATGTGAATGTCTTAATTCAAGCAGTACTGCTTATTTTCTGATCTTTTATATTGCCTCTTGCTAAGACTTATAATTATGATGCTATCAATAGTATATTTAATGCACCTAATAAGTTGTGTAATAGTATGTTCCATTTAGTCTGCCAGATTATAAAGTAGAAATCCTTGTGCTTCTTTTTAGCCTGCATGCCATTGCAAAAGGAAGAATTCTATGGCCTTTTGTTTTATAACTTATGTATGATACTATAGCTTTAACTGTTCACACAGTACAAACATTTTAATTATATTTCTTGTTCCTATTTAATGTTCAGTTCAGTTTACTACAGCTAATAATCTGTGTAGTAAAACTGTGCTGATAATTGTAAATCTCTGAGGATTTTTACAATGAACGTTTCTTACAATTACAATAGTATTGGTATTAGCATTAGTATTAGCACCACCCAACTCCTACAATGAATGTGCCCAATAGTTTTGATTTAAATGTTGTCTTTAAAATTTTGATAGATTAACACATTGGAAACAAATTTTTTCTTAGCTGGTTTACCTTTAATTAATATATCAATTTATATCACCTGACAAACTAATACCCTAATCACCTATTGACCTCCAGGCATAGAGAGAGGTTATGTAGGAAATCAGTATCCATATGCTTAAGTCATTGACTATTTCGAATATGATGCATGAAAACATTTATATGCATTTAAAGTTTGCTGCCAACAGCTCCAATTTTCTGTCCCAACTCCAATTTAAAAGGGAGTCAAACAGAGGTGTATCCTTGCTCCCTATTTTTCACACCAGTAGGTATTGTCACTTTTATCCTCCAACATTAGACAACAACCTTCCTCCAGTTTCCTCTTTACTGATAATGCTTTTGTTCTCTTTTAAATTCAGTTTGACCTTTGTTGAAATCTCCATGTTCTAGTAAATATATTACCATCTAGAAAGATTAGATTTTATTATTTTCAATATTAAGGTTCCTATTTTTATTAAATGATGTGACAGTTGACAGCACAATTGGAAAATTAATGTCATTCAATTTGAATAGACTAAGAGTTTTAAATTTGGGGGAATATATATTCAATCTAGTATTGTGGAGTCCTTGATGGTCTCTGAGCTTGATGTTGCTGGGAATGTCATTTTCTCCTTGGTTTAGGGTATTGTTTTCTGCTTGATTACTTGCCTGGTGCTAATCTTTGCTCATGTGGATGTTGGTTGCAGGAGATGATGTCTTCTGCCTTCTGTTTCCTTCTTAACTTTTTTCTTGTCTTGTTTTGAATTCCCTGTAAATGTGGTGTATATTTCTTTATTGATTTGTCTGAATGCCAAGCTTCCAGGAACTAATAAAGGAGAATATTTGTAGCTCGGGTTTGAAATGAGGAGTTCTTGGTGCTCTCTGAGCTTTCTTGGTTAGCATTTGTATTTAGATAGATCTAGGATGCCCACAATTTTCCAGTTGAAGCTGTGGGTGAATCTGCTCATATGTTGTGAAATTAATTACCAATTCAGGCAAACAAGCAGTAAACAGCAGCCTAATCCTAGAAAAAAACAATACCTCCATCAATACTGTTCAGGGAAAGCTACTATGTATAAATAGAGAGCAACCTTCACTCCCTTCTAGCACTGAAGACGTTACCTAGTCTGGTGACAAAATGTCTGCAGGCAAACAATCAAGCTCAGAGGGCACTATAGATTCTACAGTTCAACCCTGAGCTACATATGTTCTGACCACCCAAAGCCATTGGCAGTCTGGTGACATACACCTTTAATAAATTATTGTTATATTATTTACCACCTATACTTCCAGCTAAAACTTAATATTTCTGATTTTGGAAATCAGTTAACTCATTGTACCTGGCCTCTCTTGTATTTTTGTGCTACCAACAGTGTATATTTCATTAATAACATTCTGGTTTTAATATCCAACTCAAAGGACTCTTAATCTTTTGCTTCCTTCAAAAGATTGCCTTGATGGCAGATAAAGCAAACTCTTACTTTATCCTACAATTCATCATTCCCATTTACTGTCCCATTATCTGTTATCATTAAAGAAGAGCAAATTATTTTAGGAAACAGCTCATTACAGTATGTTCAGAAAGTGGCTATCAGTTATGCAAACCCCATGAAAAACGGGCATTTCTAGAATTTAGGTAAAATTGATTATACTGGTTTGTTCTGCTAGAGAATGCTGATGAAATAAAGGGCTGTATTTTGGTAAGTCCATTACTACTATGTTCCTTCAGCATACCAAATAAGAATTTAAAAATATGTTACTCGATGACACCAAGTCCATCTTCTGTAGCATTATTTTTGTACCTTTGGCCAGTTAATGGCTATACCAGAACTTGTGAACTGAAGATGTTAGTGATAATAGTGATAATTCCTTAATTGTCCTGACTATCTGCTACTCAACTGGCACTGGAATGTTTTTTCAGTTACCATTTGCTCCTAAGAAAAAGACAAGGTGTGATCAAGGACAGGAAAAGCCACTTTTGCTGTAACTACCTTGTACTGTACGTTCCCCAATATGTAGATGGGAAGCTGAAATGGAGATGGAGATGTAAGGAGTACTACTTCTCCGTTCTGTCCTATATGATCTGCCCATGCAGATTATAATCCTTTGCATCACCACCAGATGGATCCGTAGCTGGCTGACCGGCCGTACTCAGCATGTGGTCCTCAATGGAACCGCATCTACATGGAGGGAAGTGTGTAGTGGGGTGCCCCAGGGCTCTGTTCTAGGCCTAGTGCTCTTCAACATCTTCATCAACGATTTGGACGAGGGGATAGATGGGGAACTCATCAAATTTGCGGATGACACAAAGCTGGCAGGAATAACCAACACTCAGGCTTAAAATACAGGAGGACCTGGACAGACATGAACACTGGACACTATCTAACAAAGTGAAATTCAGTGGTGAAAAAAGTAAGGTTCTACATTTAGGCAAGAAAAACCAAATGTGCAGGTATAGTGTAGGGGGTACCTTGCTCAATAGTAGTAACTGTGAGAGGGATCTTGGAGTCCTAGTGGACAATCACTTAGACATGAGCCAGCAGTGTGCTGCAGCTGCCAAAAAAGCCAACACAGTGCTGGGCTGCATTAATAGAGGGATAGAATCAAGATCATGTGAAATATTAATACCACTTTACAATGCCTTTGTAAGGCCACTCTTGGAATACTGCATCCAGTTTTGGTCACCACGATGTAAAAAAGATGTTGAGACTCTAGAAAGAATACAGAGAAGAGCAACAAAGATGATTAGGGGACTGGAGGCTAAAACATACAAGGAACGGTTGCTTGAATTGGGTATGTCTAGTTTAATGAAGAGAAGGACGAGGGGGGACATGATAGCAGTATTCCAATATCTCAGAAGCTGCCACAAAGAAGAGGAAGTCAAGCTATTCTCTGAAGCGCCTGAAGGCAGGACAAGAAGCAATGGATGGAAACTAATTAAGGAGAGAAGCAACCTAGAACTAAGGAGAAACTTCCTGACAGTTAGAACAATTAACCAGTGGAACAACCTGCCTCCAGAAGTGGTGAATGCAACACTGGAAGTTTTTAAGAAGAGACTGGACAGCCATTTGTCTGAAATGGTGTAGGGTTTCCTGCTTGAGCAGGGGGTTGGACTCGATGACCTCCAAGGTCTCTTCCAACTTTATTATTATTATTATTGTTGTTGTTGTTGTTTTGTTGTTGTTGTTGTTATTATTATTATTATTATTATTATTATTATTATTATTATTATTATTATTATTATTATTATTATTATTATTATTATTATTACCTTCTATAGGTAGACTGCTTTTTCCTGTGCAGGAAGAGAGAAGAAACATTCCCACCCCCCATTTCTCTTCTATGGAGAATTCTATCATGATACAGATGAGTTTATGAAAAAGATCAGCTTTCTTCCATCTCGACAGCTGGTCTCCATGGGGTAGGTAAGAGTTAGAAATATAGGTAGTGCTCATTGAGCAACTGCCTCATTTAGCAACCATTCACAGTTACAACGGTGACAAAAAAGTAACTTTGCAACCAATCCTCACATTTACAACCTTTGCATGCCTGAAAGGTGAAATAAAATTATAAACACAACCATGATTTCAATTAGTGGTCTCTTCATTTAATAACCAAATTACAAATCCCAAATGTATTTGCTAAATGAGGATTACCTGAAGTTCCTGAACTCAAATGAGTTCCCAATATTGGCCTACTGACTTTAATCCTTCCTTAGTTATTGTAGTTGTTCTTGTCAATATTGTTTTACCTCTGTTACCTTTTTATTATTTTATTTTACCATTGTTTAGAAGGCTAAACAGAATTACAATGTACATTGATTTCATTATTATGGTAATGGAATTTATCTTTAGGCTTAGGATGGCTGCATATATTTTCAGTTCTTGCCATAGAAATTATTTAACTTGAATTTTTCCACACTATATATTAATATTGAAAAATTCAGTGTGAAAAAATGGAAAGAAAAATTAATACTATATCATCTCTGTTTCCTATGTTTTTATATTCATTAATCCATTGGTACTAACCTAGATAAACACACATGTAAATGTGAGCAATATAAGAATGCGCATATTGAAGTTTTTGGTTGGCACAAATTTCTCCGTACATTCATTTTGAATGGTGAAATTATGATGATTTTTGAAGGGATAATAGTATCTCTGCACACAGAGGGTTTGAGGTTTAGTTCTTGCCATTGCCAATTAAAATAGCAAATAAAAATGCTATTCCTACTTCCAGCCAGAGAAGTGGCCAGTTCTGATTTAAATGGAGCAGTAGGCTAACATCCTTTACACACTAATGATTTATGCAGCCATCACTTAAATGATGCAAAGCTTACAAAACCTGTATATATTGTTTCAACATAATAATGATTGGACTAGTGCTAAAATGACTCATCCACTTTGCATATGTGACTTGATGCCATTAGCCAGATGACAACAAATATCAAAGGTTTTAGCAAGCTAATATCAAGACTTATCTAGTAGGACAATTAGGTGAACAGCCCCCCAATGTAGCCATTAGAGCTTTACTACATCTTCTGCAATTTAGACCAACCACTATATTGGCAAAGCTCCTTCGCAGGATAGCACAAGATTCCCTATAGCCGGCTACTCAGCTAATTGGCTCCTTAAAGGATCTAGTATACCTCAGACAAGTAGATGGGATGTGTATCTCAAGATTGTGTGCACTGAACTGCCTTTGGACAAAGAATTGTTGTTGTCGTCATAGTTCAATTGCTAAGTCATGTCCAACTCTTCATGATTCCATGGACCATAGCACACCAGGCTCCACCTTCCTCCATTGTCTCCTGGAGTTCGCCCAAATTCATGTTCATTCCATCGATGATCCTATCTAACCATCTCATCTTCTGCCATCGCCATATTCTTTTGTCTTTCCCAACATCAGGGTCTTTTCTAGTGACTCCTCACTTCTCATTATGTAGCCAAAGTATTTGAGTTTCTGGACAAATAATATTTTATACAAATAATTTTACAGCAATTCATCATACAGATGAAATCAATATTTTATTCGCCATGACCAAACCTTTTTCTATTGAGCATGATCAGTCATTCTTCTAGCTAAATATACATAGGATTAAAATGCATGTTATTTGTATTTATTAAAATAGGGTTCCAAATGTCAGTGCAATATGTAAAAGATACATCTGTCCTTCCAGGAGATCTTAACTATAAAAATGAGCAATCTGTCAGCTATCCATTGTATATGTATGTTTATGTGAGAGTGAAAATTTGAGTGTATACAGGATTTTTTTTTCAGTTTCTCTTATCAACAGCAAGCAGTACTGCACTAATTTTCTTCCTAAACGGTTTTATTCAGTCCCAATATTTTCCAATACAACGTGGATGTCATGTAAATGAGCTACAAGCTGTTAATTATTCTGGCAAGTTTTCCATTGCCTTTATCTAAAAATGTAAGTGCAGCATGAGGAAGATACCACACTTACGGTTTTTAACTGATTTTCTCCCTCTTTTTAGTTTCATTTGCTTCTTTGATTTCTTAATCCAAACTATTATTCTAATCACTTTTATACTGATGCAGGAGGGTTTTTTTGCACATTTTCCAGTGCTTCTTTAAACATCAATTAAATTGCTGAAGTGAAAGAATGAAAAAACATTGCTCTGTATCACAAAATGAAACAGTAACAAAACACTTAGCAATAATGAATGCTTGCTATAGAAAATTACATGGAGTGCAATCATAATTTCTAACTAAATTATATATTTTGTTCTTCTCCACTGGCTATGTTTCCATTAACTAAAAGAAATGCCACAGTACTTTTTTATTTGTCAAGTTAGTAAATGGTGCATTTGGCGTCTGGGTGCCATTAGAAAATATTCATATTATTGTTTTTCAAAATAAGCAAAGTTTTTTTTTTTTAAAAAAACTGTATTATTATTTTAGAGATGTAACCATTTGTTAATGCTACACATCTACGTATAAACATCGGAAAATCTTGTGAATAAATGTACTATGGAGATATGACCATGGAGTTCCATGGAATATAGACATGTCTGAATATATATTGTGGTTTATAATTTCCAAGTCACTATAATAAAAATTAGAGCTTTCAGATTGGAGGATATGCATTATCAAACCATGAATAGAGTTGTCTATATTAATTAAACACCCTTAGGAAGGGGCTAGCAAGACTAGAGCAGAGAACATGAGTATGGTAAGTATGGTAATGTAAAAAATGGTTGTTTCCATGATGAACAAATGTGTCCAGTATGAAGTCAATTTTTAAAAACAATCTGGTTCTGACACAATCCTGAAAATTGAAGCGAACTATATTAACATTAAAAAAAAAGACAGCCAGTTTGTAATTAAGACACCAGGCTAGAAACTAGAAAAGAGTGAGTTCTATTCTGGCCTTAGGTATGAAGCCGGCTGGGTGAATTTGGGCTAGTAACTCTGGCCCAAGAAAACAATGGCAAACCACTTCTGAAATCTTACCAAGAAAACTGCAGTTGCAAGGAATCAACTCTGAAACTAAGACACCTTCTTAACATAACTGGTTGAAATACCTTAGTAAAAATATTAAAACTAAAAACACAAACTTTAATGGTAAACTATTCTTCATCTCATGGTGATTCAGAGAGAGAGAGAGAGAGAGAGATTGTATATAATAAATACACTGTATATTATATATACATATACATATATATATTATATACAATAGTACAAAAAGACAAATGCAATAAAGATAGATGACAAAACAAATTGTACAGACTACAAAACAAATCAAACAAATTGATCAGCATTAAAAAAATACACTCAAAATACAAAGCCAGAAAGGAACATTTCATTTGATGGTAATAAGAAAGCAAGGTCAGAATGGTAGCTGCAGGAAAATCAACAAGTTGCAAAAGGAGTATCATGATACAAACCTTTTTAACATCTGTACAATGTCAACACACATGCAAAAGATGCACTGTCTTCCCCTTGATAAATTTGACCCTCTCTACTGCCCCATTATCTCTGGTTTACTAAAGAAGACATCTATTCTACATTATATTTCCCAGAGGTATTTGAAAGGGTGCAGCTACAGACAAGATTTTCAGTTCTGTAAACAAATAACATACTTTTCCTACTGATAAGACTTCATCCAAAATGTTAACAACTATTTCTAGATTTTTTCTTCCTTTCTCTCTGTGTATCTAATAGTATGCAAGGCTTATATATAGCTCCAACTAAAACTGATTTGGGGCAGCTTATAAACATAATTTATATAAATATAGTAAAAAGTATGAAATCTAATATGTTAATAATACATATCTAAATCCCTGGATGATCTCACCCAGTGGCTTCATACAAATTATTTAAGAAGTCTCTCAATATTTATGAAAATGAATTGTAGGTATGATTAAAATCTACACAGTAATCATAGAGCCAGTTGGACAAGGTTTTTTTTAATAGTATCAAGTCATCAAGGAGAATGGTGCCACTCCCCTTGTATGTTTCTAAAGAGATATTGCACAACGCAATGACTAGGAATATTTCAGCATTAGAACCAATCTTAAACTGACTGAAATTTATCCCAAATTGCCTGGAAGCCTCTTGTCCTAGGGGTGAAGATGGGTGAGTTCTAATTTAGTGGTCACTGAAGAAAAAAAATTAAAAATGCATTTAATATTATAATACCTTTGGAGAAATCACTATTCGTGACTCAAAATATTGTGAAACTCAAAAAGATTCAGGAAAGGGTGGTGGTGTAAAGAGTATCGAGCAATTCTTTGAAGAAGAAAATGTATAAAGTTTAGGGTTTTTTATTGTAGAAAAAAATTAAAATGCAGGCATAATAAAAGTAAATAAAGTATAATGTATGTCACGTAATAATAGAATATATGATAATTCAATGAACCTAAATGATGAGAAATTCAGGGAGGTAAATGAAATTATCTGCTTAATTATATTGTAATGGCCTTCAACTAGATTATTTTAAAAAGAGGATTAGTTAATTTAATTAGTTAATTATTTTAAAAGGAGGATTTTAAAGGGACACATTTGTGGAAGATGTTTCAGTCTTCAGTAATGGCAACCTCCAGAGTTAGAGCAGTATGCTTCAAATAGGTACTACTGTAAAAGTGTGAATCTACTTCTAATGAAAATCCAAGGAATTAGTGTTAATATCCTTATATTGTTCTGCCTTTAAAAATCTATCAGGTTCTGAGTTGCATAGGGGTTCCCACAGAAAACTGATTGGCACTATAGAAAACTGGATATTAGATTTTGGTTTGATGTCAGTTGATGTCTTATGTTCTTATGGAATTGTAAATTTCTCCCTGGCTTCTCCACCTTCTTTTCTTCAGTCATAGAAATATAGGGCTGGAAGGGATCTTGAAGGTCTTTGCTTCCAACCCCTGCCCAAAGCAAGAGTCCTTATTCTGTCCTGGACAAATGGTTGTCCAATCTTTTCCTCCAGCCATGGAGCACCCACAATTTCAGGAGGCAAGATGTTTCAGTTACTAATTGTTCTCAATGTCAGGAAATTTATCCAGGTTGGATCTTCCTTTGACAAGCTTCCATCCATTGCTTCTTATCCTTCCCTCTGGTGCTTTGGAGAATAAATAGACACACACACACCCTTTTCCTTGTGACATCCTTTCAAGTATTGGTAGCTGGCTAACATGTTACCCTTAAGTCTTCTCTTCCTAGTTCCTAGCCATTCATCATATGGTTTAGTCTCCAGTCCCCTTTGTTGCCCTAGTGACTCAGAATCTTTTTTTGTATCATGGTGACCAAAACTGGATGCAGTATTTCAAGTGTGGTCTCATTGGTGCAGTATAAAGTGGAACTATCAATTCCCGTGATTTTGGAGGTTGCCTTCTTTTGAAGCAGCCTAGGAATGCATTGACTTTTGTAGCAGCTACAGCACACTGCTGACTCATTCTTAAGTGATGGTCCACTAGGATGCCTAGATTCCTCCCACAGGTCAATGGTGGATGCTTTGTCAATGGATATTTGCTGGCTTTCCAGAGTGACTGATGGTTGCATACAGAATAAAGGAGTATTTTTTCCTCCATCAGTTTGACTCATGATTTTTATGGAGAAGAACATGGAAGTTACTGCAGAAGTATCTTTACTGCAGTAAAATAATGCAGAAATATTTTATTATTAAAATACTCCACCTTGCCTTTCCATGCTATATGGAAAACAGTTTTCAGCAAAATAACTGAATTTAGTGCATACTTTAAGAAAGAGTATAATCCATAAAATCAAATAATAATAATAATAATACAGCATATAATTCCCACAAATAGTAGTGGTATATCTTTTCATGGTTCATACTCAGTCTTCATAGGGCTTTAAGGAATGAGACAATTCTATCCGTTCTGGAATTGTTCTGATGTGTATTACTCTTGCAAATCTTGGGGATCAATAATACATCACCAGTAAGGGGGCATGTATTACCTATAGTATCTGTTGGAAAGAATAACCCCTGTCTTGTATGCTTTTGTCAAACTTTAACATGACATAGAACTCAGAATGGCATTGTGGATAATATAATTGAGGTGTGCAGCTATGGTCAATATCATGTACATTTCAAATAAAATAGAAAAGAGTTCGGTTATTACCAATTCTATGAGACAAAACTGGTGGAACATAGTTTTGGAAAGTAAAGATAGTGGTTTTGCTCTTCCAAAACTTCAGAATATCAATTAATCAGATTGGAGCTGGAAGGGACCTTGGAGATCTTCTAGTTCATCTCCCTGTTCAAGCAGGAGTCCCTATACCATTTCAGAAAGGTGGCTGTCCAGTCTTTTCTTAAAAACCTCCAGTGATGAAGCACCTACAACTTCTGAAGGCAAGCTGTTCCACTGGTTAATTGTCCTCACTGTTAGTAAGTTCCTTGTTCATTCCAGGTTGCTTCTCTCCTTGATTAGTTTCCATCCATTGTTTCTCATCTTGCCTTTGGTGCTTTGGAAAATATGTTGAGCCCCTCTTCTTTGTGGCAGCCCTTTAAATACTGGAATCCTGCTATCATGTCACCCTTAGTCCTTATTTTCTCTAGACCGGTCATACCCAATTTCCGCAACCTTTCTTCATATGTTTTTGTCTCCAGGCCCATAATCATTTGAATTTCTCTTGGCCATACCCAATTTCTGCAACCGTTCTTCATATGTTTTTGTTTCCTGGTCCTTAATCATCTTAGTTGCTCTTCTTTGCACTTTTTCCAAAGTCTCAACATCTTTTTTGTAATGTGGTGACCAAAACTGAATGCAGTATTCCAGGTGTGGTCTTACTAAGGCTTTATAAAGCGGTAATAATATTTCCCGTGATTTTGATTCTATGCCTCTGTTTATACAATCAAGAATTGTATTCACTTTTTTGGCTGCTGCCACATGCTGCTGGCTCATGTTTAAGTGATTGTCCACTCCAAGGTCCCTCTCACAGTTACTGTTTTTGAGCCAACTTTCGCCTAATCTGTACTTGTACCTTTGTTTTTTCCTGCCTATATAAAACCTTGCTTTTCTCCACATTAAATTTCATATTGTTGGATAGGTCCCATTGTTCAAGTCTGTTTTAAGATCTTTTTGAATCCTGAGCTTGTCTTCTGGGGTGTTGGCTATTCTTGCCATCTTAGTGTCATCTGCAAACTTGAGCAGTTCCCCTTCTATTCCCTCCTCTAAATCATTTATGAAGATATTGAAGAGTACTGGGCCTAAGACAGAACTTCGTGTTTGTTTCTGAAACAAACGAAACTGAATGTTTCCAGTTACTTCTTAATTCAGTGGCAAAAGCCTGGATTACTGATCTCTGATTTTTGATTCGAGAATCTTATCATAATAAGATGAGTGGTAAGATCTATACCTTCTACTTACTAGTATTCTCCTCAGTTTGTCAGTTTCTTATTTCTGATAGTGCTTTGTCATTTTCTCTGTCTCCCTTTATGTCTATTGCTCTGAATCAAACCTTTTCATCCATATTCTCCATCATTTTTATCACTTTCTTCCCTATCCTGATTCCCCCCACTTAATCCAAAATTCTTAACTATATAGGGTAGAAGTTAACATTCTTTTTCCTGACTCATTACATTGAGCTAAATCTTTCCTAAAATACAGAAATTTACTCCTCACTGTATTTGGACACTGTTGATCATTTTGAAACAATCCCATATTCTTTTTTTGACTCCTGCCTTGAAGTTGCCTTCCAAAATGCTTGAATCAAAACAATATAGTTTCTTGCAACTCACATTTGCTGATGCCTCAAGTTCCCATTTGCTAAGTTATTGCCATCTGCCTTAGTGGGTAAGATGTTAACTTAAAGCCTGGGGAATTACAGAGTGACATCTAGAATTATATTTCTTGTTAGGAAAAATGCAGCAAGTTGACAAAGCAATTTCCTAAGAACAGAAACTGCGGAAATCACTTTTAAAAAGACAACTCGAAGAACAGAATATTTCTTTGCTGAAATTTGAAATCTCACCATAAACAAAATGAACAATCTTGCAATAGTTTTAAATCTCAGGATGGCCGTCTAAAGTTTGGTCCATTTTGGTTACAGATTGGCTGCATAAAAATTCAAATTGCAGTATTATCTCCCATGTCGATTCCTACAGCTGTTCCCATATAAGCACAGAGGATGGAAGTGTAGATTTAATATAGAAAAAAATTAAAATGTACTGCAAGGCTGACATCTGTTGACCAAATTTGGATTATATATAGCATATAGTACCTTCAGCATGCAAACATGCATGAATGCACACTCATTGCTCATTGGCTTTCCTTAAATGTATACATTTTATATTATTGTGAGAAAATTCTAAATATAAGGTCATGTCTTAAAAGATGAGATCAGAAAAGTTGTTTAGTACAGTACATAAACCTGAAATGGCTACTAAGTAGAGCTGGCAGTGTGAGACTCAGGGCTTTTTTTCCCATAGAACGCCCAGAACGGACTTCAGGCACCTTTTTTGGATGGAACCTTGTAGGGTAGGCAAGGCAGGTTGTATCACGTGTGTGAGTTCCGGCACCTTTTTTTTTTTTTTTTTAAAGCACTGGTGAGACCTATACTCAGAATAGCATTATGGACCTTTGATGATATCTTTAAAGGTCTTTTGCCTTTCTTCCTCACAGCTAAATGATAACATTTTGCAATATTTAAATATTTTAAAAACTTTTTTTTTTGCTTGTAAAGAACGTAGTTTTAGTCGGAAGCCATCCTTTTCTATTGCTCATAATGCCATTAGGATCAAGAATATTGACAGTTGGGTAATTAAGAAAATGGGCAAGGCTTCTATAATGCTGTTTCACTGCTGAAAGAAAATTAGTGGATTAGGAGAGATTTGAGGAGACAGCAGATCCTTCTGGAAAGGGAGAAGAAGAGTAGTGGTTTGGAAAAATCTAGTGGAGAAAAAAATAGTAAACACTTTAGGATAGCTACATTTACTGGAACATGAATGAAAGAAAAGAGCTAATTTGTAGTCACAATCAATTCAAAATTCCAAATGTGGCTGCAGATCATAAAATTGAAGACTCTTGCTCTCTTGCCTTATATCTCTATCCAAAGAAGGGTTAATTTGATATTCTTTCAATATCCTGATTATGCTACCTGTTACTATACCTATATTAATAATAAACTGGGAGGGAAAAACATGGTATGTTAATTAGAAAGTTCCTACATCTCTGTTAAGGCTTAAATTCTCAAGAGGCTATGCGAAAGAAATTAAGTAGAATAATACAAACATGCAAAAGTTGCTATTTCTAAAATACATACAGTATACATATACTTCCAGAAAGGTAATATTTTGCCATGTTTTGGAGCTCTCTGACCTCCAACTCTTAAAGAGCCAAAATGAAGGTGAAAACACACACCACCCCCCCCCCCCGAAAATAAACAGATGATAAAGAAATGACTTGAAGGTTGACTAGAGAAAACCAGCGAGACCTACCAATTAGAATTAAAGGAGAAGATATCCATTATTATGGAGCAATACAATTTGACTATAGACGTAAAGGTTGATTGAGAACAATGTACTTAGAAATTACTTACAAGATTATCTAATATTACAATAAAGGATTTAGAAGAACAACAGATTTTATTAGATTAAACAGAGAAGGAGGCTGATTTGAATGTAGATTAGGATTTTATATATATATGGAAAAAGATGCTATGGATCTGAAAATGGGTTTTAAAATGTCAGAATAAAAGAGTAGAATGAAAAAAAATGCCACAACAGGTTTACAAATGAAACCACCTGTTGTCTTAATAATTAAAAGGAACGTACAAATAATATATCAGAAGAGTGACTTTGAAAGACTTCTTATTTTGGATTTACAAAAGGGATGTGTTAATTAATAAGACTGTTTGGGAGAGGAGACAAAGATAAAATGATCAGAAATCAGCTTGTAGGACATTATTTGATAGGATTAAAGATCAAGAAGAGTAAACAGAAGGAGGAGTGGACTTATTTGATCAGGGTTAATACATATATTGAGGTTTCTGATACCTGTAGCTATTAAGGGAATTTCTTTTAATTAGGATTCAATAGTGAGGCTTTATGGATCTGTTTATAAATGGGGAAAGGTTTGTTTTGCTTTATTTCTTAGAAAAAGTAGTAAGTTGGAATACAAAATTGATGTATTAGATTAAAGTTATAATACATATTGCTATTTCTGGTACCTCTCAATAGACTTTTGCTGATTAGAATTTAATGATGAGTTTTTGTAGTTTGATTTTTGATATGGTATGAGATATGGGAAGAAATTATTGAAATATTAGAGATAGTGTTAAGTTACTAAAGTTGTTTATACTTCTCTGGAGGGAGTGGGGAGTCATCTTTTATATATTTTTTCTTTTTCTTTTCTTTTTTCTATTTCTTTCTATTTCTTTTCTCTTATTTACTTTTAATGTTTTTCTTAGTTTGCATTTTTATCATTATAAAAAAGATTTTAAAAGGTGAGGACACCCCTATTTCTCTCATCCCTTTCATGTCAGAGTAATGGGTGACATAAGCTGATCCCCTCCCCAGGGTCTTGTAGTGCTGAGAGGATTTAGGATTGCTTAGGTTCACAGCATTCCCAGAGCAATCCCTGTCTATCTTCTGTCATATTTTATTTTGATGTTTCTAACATTGAATTTCCAGATGTCAAAAAGAGCAAAAAGAAGAGGTGCCTGGACCTGGTTACAGATACCTCATAGTTGTCAGCCTTGTGAGATAGTCAGACAAGAAGTACACTCATAACTACTAACTTTACTGCATGGAAACATTAATAAAATCTTGCAAGTCTGAAAGTATATTTCTACTCATTTGCCTTTACACTCCTTCAAAAAACTAGAAAATGTCCCTTCTGAGATGTTTGCCATGCCACAAAGCAGCTTGATTTAGAGGACCACTCAGGGAAATGGTCATTTGTTAAATCTGAATCTATATCATTAATACAGTTGATGACAGGTTACAAATAATATCAGTTGATCCAGGTGACATAAAAATATCAAATGAGTATGAAAATGATGCATGTTATCATGAGTTACTGCATATAAATTACATAAATTATTCAGACTGATTTGGAGGAAAATATAATTGTATCTCTTGCATCTAAATTATGCTGAATAAAGGTCCCATAAGTTAGAGTTTTACTATATAAGATTATTCAGTTTGTCTGCTAGATAGTTTTAACTTGAGCTTTATCTCCAAGAATCTAGTTAATTCTTCTTTTTAAACCAAATTAACCATAATTATTTCAGAACAGAAGAAAGTACAAAATGCATTTGAGTTTGCAAATATAAGTGTATTTGATAAGCTTTTTTTTCATAAACTTTCCTCATATTGATGACTGTGCTACCTAGGAATTAAAGAAATTGTAGTCCATGTAATTTGGAAATCATAATTTGGGGGAAAGTCAAGCTGATAATATGTTAGAATTGTAATGGGATTGGGGAGAACTGTACTTCTTTTGTGACATAGATATCTCCTTCACCCACTGTGGAATATTTTTTCTGGAACAAAATGACTTGAGTAGCATTAATGGTTTAGCTGCACTTATTTGTATATAAACTCAGGATAAAACAAGGACCACGGCAAGAAGAAACCCTTTATATAGATACCTATTAGGACCCTAAAAGGCTTGGTCACATTCATTTTTATTGCACATACATAATGGTCAGAACAATGCAAGGATCAGCAGCTGCAAGTTTTTTGAATTGAAAACGTAGACAATGGCAAAGTTTTTCCAGGTCCAAAGAACATACTGGGGGGAGGGGAGCTGATAATCCACAAGAATGAAAATAATATGTGGGGGTGGGGAAGTGCTAGCCAACTTTGCAGCAGTGAGCACAAGGTTGCCATCTGAAACTTGTCAGCTTAAGAGTGACCCACGCTACCCATTCTTTTATACAACTGCAGCATTCAGCTGCTACTCTCCCCCCCCACACACACACACACACCACACTAAATAATCCCACATGGCGTGCTACAAAATTTCAATTTGTTTTTAAAGCCTTCTTCACTGTTATTATGCAACTGAGAGTGAAAAAGCAACTCGCCATTCTCATGGCACTATTTGCATTGGCTATTATTCTCCTAAATCCCCTTTAAACAGCTACATTGTCAACCCATAGGCCCCGTTTAGGGCTACAAAAACCTGCAGATTAATTCGATCAAAGGGATGGCCAAATACAAAATGCACTTTTCAAACTGCATCAGAGTAGATTCCTTTTACAGATCGCTGCATAGCAAAAGGAGCACAGTATAAACCAGAATCAGTTTGTAAACTTTGACGGGGTAGAATTTTGGGGGGTTTTGTCCAGTTATTCCTACCAAATATATTTTACCTAAGAAAAAGTATAAATATTCCTCTGGCAGATGGTTTGTTGCCACTTTTTTCTTGCAAAAATGGTTTTATTCAGCAACAATTGTCAAAGTATGTCAAAGTAACTTGCTCAGACATATAACCCCAGTTCTTTGAAGAATATAATATGTAAGATTCACGTTGTTTCTACCAAAGTGGCTTCTAGCAGTTAGCAATGAGTTCTTTTTATCACAGCTGCAGTTGCTAAATTTAAGTGTTGGGGGGGGAGTATCTTGAGTTTCATCTTCTAATGAAAATCATGTCTGATTTTGGAAGGACAGAGGATGCTACAATTAGACTTCAAATTTTACAGTTGCCAGAGTAGCATGACTTCTCTCTCTTCGTTAATTCATTTTTTAATTCCTTCATCCTGGACTTGCTATTTATTTTCTTGTTCTAAGAAGTTGAGATTATTAAAGAGGTAGACCTGTGGTATGGACAATACTAAATCATATCTGCCTTTAAAAGTGCAGTACAGTGGAAGACTTGTGTAATGCAACTCTGGCTGTCATGAGCCTCCTCCTTTGGGAAAGCCATGGAATGGCAAAGATCCACACAGCCAAGCTGGCAGGTGATCCATCTGATACCTGCTAATGGTTCTGCTGGTCTTAGAGAAGCACAATGGGTTGGACTGATGAGTGAAATATGGCCTACAAGTTGGAAGTTATCCTTACCTTAAAACGTTTCTAGATGTATATTCAGAACTATAGTTGAAAATATTTGCGCAGTATGACCGCAGATAGCCTGTCCAAGTTCAGAATGATTAAATGGAAGGGACCATGTGAAATATTCAGATAATATTCAGGACACATTTAAATTTGCAATCTTTTAATCATATCATTGTGTGGTAATATTAAAGGATTATACTGCTGCCTTAATTACCATGGAAGTCTGATGTTCCAAACTGAAGTGAAGTCAGGGGAAAGTTAAATAAAAAAAAGGTCCATCATGGGCAAAAGGCTTATGAAAATTGGCTTTCTGTCAATCTAAACCTAACTGATAGTATTACATGTTGAGCTTTTGTAAGATTAGAAGAATGATTTATACTGAAAAGTAATATATTTAAAAGTAATATATTCCAGTGTTTCTTTAACTGCCTTAATTATTTTCATATTTTAAGATGGCAACATGCTTACTGCAACTTTTATACCCTCTTTCAATAGTCTTGCAACTAAATCCTTATTTTTTAGAAAGTTTTTGTCTTAGTGTAAAATATCAGAATTTTATTTTATCAAAAAATATGATGAAACAGATTTAGAGTCTCCTACTGTGTTTTCTTTCTGAAATCAAAAGCAACCCTGAAAGGAAATGACCCCCAAACTTAAAGCATAGATTGATTTTTTTTATATTCCAATATTTTGCTATTGACTAGAAAGAGCTGGGGAGAAAAAAGGACAATATAATTCAAACAAGTAGGATTCAGTGCACTTCCATAATCACATACAAGCCTTCATTGTGAAATCTGTTTAATTGCTTCTGTATGCTTTGTCACATTTACTTTGATACATTTTATAAAAGTAAGCTGATACTAAGATTTTTGATTTGTATGTACAAGGCTGGATTGTGCCAAGACGAATGCCCAAGAGAATAAAAAAATGTGTTTTGATGTTTCTGTCTAGTTTCCTAAAACATGATTTATGAAGCTATGAAAATCATCCCAACCGAGACAGCTAATAAAACTACCTTATTAGGCAGATGAAAGGTACTTCAACAGTGGCTAAAATGAACTATTATATTCTGATTGTGAATTATGTTTTGGATACATACATGTTTCATTATTTGTGATGCCATACTCAGGCACAAGGAAATAGAAAGTTGCCCCTTCTGGTTTATCAGTTAAATTACCCTAATCTCTTTCCTACAATTCTATATTGCTTCTTTTACAATCTTAAGGCAGCATTAGACTTCTGCATCATTACACATCAGGGGATGCATGCATCTGTTATTCTGAGGCAGTTGCATAGCTGTTGCCTTTATATGTCTGCGGGGCACTCTAGGGGCACTCAAACAACAAACAAAATCAACCAATCAGCCTGCAAAATGTGCATCTCCACCCAATCATAGTTGAGATTTGGAAGATGTGCATATCGATCTTTCTGCAACCAATGCTTACCCATCAACCCCTTCACAGTGGAGGTTATGTGTTGACACCTATGCGCAGTTACGGACAAGTCTAAGTCAGGCTTGAGAAAGGGATATGAGTCTGTTTAATCTCTGCCATCATCTACTCCTTCACATTTTAAATTCCTTGGACACTGTTTAAATACTGTATGTAGATATTGATATTCTGTCATTAGCAGAATGATCAGAATAAATGGTCAGTTGAATTCCCTGCCAGAACAAGATTACAGATTTCAGAAGAAGTTTCAAGAAATTTGTTCTGTGGATTAAGGTTAAGCAGCTTAAATGAGGATTGAAAACAATGGGAGAAAGTAAAGGAAACTTTCATGGAGCTTGCAGGTTTTTAATTTACATGTAATATTCCATGTAGGAATACATAGTATGATCATTTTATCTGGGGATAAAATTGGAAGGGGATGTTGTTTCGTAGATCACAAATGCATTAATTGCCCATTGTAATGTTTTTATAAATATTTATAAACATTTGAGTTATTTTGCTAAATATCTTGGAGTAATTTGAAGAAATCTTTTTTTTCCATTTGATTATTTTTTAAAAGCTCAGATAATAATTAACATAAATATAGGAGATCCTTGACTTATAACCATCACTTAGCAATGATTTGAAGTTATGATGGACTTGGTTCTGAAGTTCCCATGGTGGGCAACCCTCCTCCCATAGTCACATGACCACATTTTAGGCAATTGGCCATCAGCCCACATTTATGGCCATTTGCAATGTTTCATGGCCACATGACTGATTTACAACATCTGTTTGTTTGTTTGTTTGTTTGCTTATTAAATTTATTTGCCACTCATCTTACCACAAGGCTGTTTGCCAAAACCTGGTGTTACTTCTGTTTCTTTGCAAAAATGCCCCATAGCAAACATAGGGTTTGCTTATCAACAGTGGCATTTACTTAATGACAACATATTCACTTACAACCATGGTGATTATCTTAACTGCCACAATAAAAGGTTGTAAAATTGGTCATGTGATGATTCAATTTATGACCATCACAATTTAACGACTGTAATGGTCAGACTCCATTATGGTAATAAGTTGAGCATTACCTGTAGATGATTAAAATTCCTGTTGATTTTTTGAGAAAAGAAATCCTATATAATGAGTATTATTTCAATATTTTTATATTTATTTATAGTTATTCTTATATTATTGGTTTCAAAATATTTTAAATTGATTGATACTAAGAGATTGCCTATGGGAAAGGCAAAATCCTAAAATATTATAGTTGTAATAAGAAGATAGAGTGGGCTAACTTTGCTGTCTTAAGACTATATCATTGAACATATACTGTATTTTGATTCAATTTCTCAGTGAAACACATTTCACTTTAATGGATAAGCCAAGTGTAGTTTTTCTACTTTGCTATTATTTAAGGGATAAAGGATTAAAGAGCTTTTTATTTAAAGGATATTCTTAATGGGAATAAGTAAATTAGCAGGAAAGGTGCTGGCTATTGTTTAGTTGAAGGCATGAATGCATGCAATTAGGAATATATTGTAGACAAACACTTTGGGTGATAACATGGAAAAAGTTGCATTCTGTATGTGGAATTGCACAACACTGCCACTTAGTGGCAACTGCAGTACAGTTACAAGTGTAGTTTGTGTGCATCAGATGGTTTATTATTATATGAGTAAGAAGTAGATGCTGCAATGTGATATCTATCTAGTTTTATTCAGTATACATTTTCCATCAGTGTTGTTCCAGTTTTTAATACATTAGCTGTGAACGTTTGGGTGCTTGTAGCAAAATTGTTTTCTCGGCTGCAGAAAATAACACAAGAAAGAATGAAATTCCTAAATGATGCCAAAATGATGAAGTTGGAACAAAGTAATCAGCAAAGTCTAAAACCTTTTCTTGAAGATGTTGACAGAGAGGTTTAGTAACATTTCATAGCCCCAGTCTATGTTCAGACAAAACCACTGAGATGTTCTTGCATGTCTTGCTATCACTTATCACTTACAGCACACTTGGGACTCCTTGCTAATATTTTTCCTATGTACTAAATGTTGAAAAGAAGATACTGTATATGCTTACTACTGTTAGCTAGGTCTAATTTCAAATTTCTGTGAAGTTGCTCACCTCCAGTTAATTGAGAGCACTATCAAAATATGCTTAGGTTTGGATGGTTTGCTTATCAGTTTTTGACCTACAAGTTCAAGAATTATTTTATTTTTGCCACTAACTTTGTCTCCATAAGTTGTTATCTCTTCTCTTTAATGTGTTATATTATACAGGTAGTCCTGGACTTCCAACCACAATTGGAACCAGAATTATATTGCTGAGCAAGTTGGTTGCTAAGTGAATCACATCCAATTTCACAACCATTTTTGCCTCAGTGAATCACTGAGTTGTTAAAGTGAATCACACAGTTGTAAATGAATCTGGTTTCCCCCATTGACTGCTTGTCAGAAGCCAGCTGGAAAGATTGCAAATGGTGATCACATGACTCCAGGTTGCTGTAGCCATTGCCAAGTACCTGAATTTTGGGCACATGATTGTGGGAATGCTGTGACAGGCATAAGTGCAAGGACATGTTGAAGGTCACCTTTTTCAGTGTCATTGTAACTTCACTAAACAGTTGCTAAATGAATGGTTGTAATTGACATTACCTGTAATTGTTTCTTTTGGACTTCAACTTTTAATTTAGTAAATAAGTACTTTATTTGTGGCTAGAGTGAGAGAGTGTGTTTATTGGAAGAAATTTGGACCTTGGATCTTAAAATTGCATAAAATATAGGAATCCTTTTAAATTTGACAAAGTGACTAACTTGGTAGGTCAGGGAAATGTTGTGGACATAGTATACTTAGCTTTCAATAAGGCATTTGACAAAGTAGATCACAGCCTACTTCTTGGTACAATATAAAAATGTGGGATAGATAGCATCACCACCAGATGGATTTGCAAGTGGCTGACCAACCACAATCAATGTGTAGTCCTCAGTGAAGCTACATATAAATGGAGAGAAGCATGGAGTACCTCAAGGTTCTGTCTTAAGTCGAGTACTCTTCAACATCTTTATAAATTATTCAGATGAGTGTCTAAAAGGGTAACTCATCAAATTTGCAGACAACACCAAGCTGGGGAAATAGCTTAAAAGACAAACTCAAGCTACAGAAGGATCTTTACAGACTTGAACACTGGGCCTTATCCAGAAAAATGCAATTCAGTGGTGAGAAAAGTAAAGTCTTACACTTAGGCAAGAAAAACCAAATGCATATGTATAAAATAGGGTTAGGGTTAACAGTAGTAATTGTGAGAGGGATCTAGGTGTCCTAGTAGACCACCAGTTAAGTATGAGCCAGCAGTTTGCTGCCACTGTCAAAAAAACCAATTTAATCCTAGGCTCCATCAATAGAGGGATAGAATATAAAGTTCACATAAAGTGATAGTACCACTTTATACTGCACTGATAAGTTTATACTTGGGATACTGCCTCTAGTTCTGGTCACTACAATATAGTTACTTATCCTTTTACCTATGGCTACTGAATTTGGATTCTTCAGTGAGTTTTTTTCCAGAGACTTCTTGGAAGGTTCAGTGCACATTATTTTAATAATGTATTACATTGTTAGCATTATGGGAGAAGAAGAGCCATGTAGAGGGATGTCTTCAAGGAGAGGGTCAAAAAATCCAAATGGCAACCAATCTAAGCTCTGTTTATTTTTTACATTGCAAAACAAAAATATTGGGGCTTCAACTGCATGGTTGTGGCCATCATGACTGTCAGTCCTGCCCCAACATCTTCAACATCTTCATAAATGATTCAAATGAGGAGCTAGAAGGGGAACTCATCAAATTTGCAGTCAACACCAAGCTGGGGAAATAGTTTAAAAGATAGACTCAAGCTACAGAAGGATCTTTACAGACTTGAGCACTGGGCTGCTCTCTTTCCTGCTCTACTTTCCTGTTCTCTCAGGAAAGTAAGACTCATGATTCCGTTTAGATGAAGCAAATGAACTTTTACAGAAAGAAACTGGTTGCAGTAAAGTCAGGCAGAATCTCGTGTTCCCACTCAAAATAGAAATAGAAAGCTATTCTTTCCAACTCCCAATCCCTCCCCCCATGACCAGTTCCCCAGCCAGCCAATGTGATGCCAGTATGTTTTGAGAACCTCTGAGGTGTGAAACTGGTAGCATTAAAGATCCTAGTACAAGCCGGTTTGGTGATCTGGTCTTCTTCCATTATCACTTCCCCCTCCCCATTTCACCCCATTAGATACACAGGTATCTTTCCCCCCTCCTTTTCCCTTTGATGGCAGAAACCCAGCAAGGCACCAGGCCAACGATGGATATCCTGACAATGACTTTTTGGATGAGGACATCTTTCTCATGTAATCTATGGTAACCCAAAATAAAGGGGGTTGTGATAGCACTTTTTCGGGATAACAAATTTTATTTCTGAGGCATAAGCTTTCATTATCATATGGATGCATCTTCTGATTTAAAAAGGATAGGAGAAATCCTATCCTTGCCTCCAGAAGTTGTGAAGCTCCAACACGGGAAGTTTTTAAGAAGAGATTGGACAACCATTTGTCTGAAATGGTATAGGGTTTCCTGCCTGAGCAGGGGGTTGGACTAGATGATCTCCAAGTTCCTTCCAACTCTTTTGTTCTATATTCTATTCTATATTCTTAATGAAGAGGCTATATTTGTTCCTTTTTAACAAAACACACTTCTATATATTTGATTGTTTTTCTTTATTAATTAGTATTATTTTTATCTGAAAAGAAAGTTAAGCTAAATGGTCTATAATTTATTGTATTCCTCCCATGATTCCTCTTAAAGATGGGAGTCAGATGGCGTCTTTTCCTATTCTTATAAATAGATATCAAGACGCTGCATATTTAAACAAGCCAGCAACCTCAAAATTGTAGTTTCTTAAAAACTCTTCAGTGATTACCATTTGTATATAGAATTTATTTTTAATCCAAAAATAGGTGGATTACACTGTTATCTGAGAATTACTCAAGTAGTCCTGAAAATTTTGACTGATTTTGGTTTTCCTAATATGGGACATGTATTTTAGCTCCTTCTGCTAATACTGTGATCACATTGCCCAAATATTATTTAATATTTCTAGCTTCATCAAGAAGAGAGCTCTTTGCTTCTTTTTTCTAACCTTTCATTTCCAGTTAGATCTATGAGATAAAGTTTTTCCTTCAAGGTTAGGATTTTTTTCTGTTTTCAACATTTCTGTTGTTTAATTTTAATTAGGAAGATATTGTCATTTTTAGAACTGTATCCATTCATTTTTATAACAGCTATATTGAGATAAATCTCTCTGTTCAGCTATTAATGTTAAGTTTTTCTTTTGCTCTTCAAGTATTGTAACATTTGCTTTTGAAATATCCATCCTTATTTTGTTTCAAGTAATTCTTACAAATAGGATGTCATAGAAGAGGCATGATCAAGTATGTCATTGCAGTACTTGGAATTATGTTATCAATTGTAGGTATACAACATCCCATTCATAATAGATGTTTTTCTTGATGGTTTTAACTACATGCAAAAATTATAGCTTATGGGAATATCTTTAATATTTTGTTTGACATAAGAATTATTAATGTTATATTTAGGTTATATTAAAAGGGTTATATTAAGAGGCAGTACTCTTATCAAAAAGATCCCTTTGTCCAATAGTATAATTTCATTGGAATTTGAGGATGAATTTATCCCTGCATAGGTTCTTCACTTCACTGAAGAATCTCAATTGACATATGACTTTCTGCTGGAGTTAACTGGTAGGCATAAAGTATCATGGTTATTTTTCATCCTCATGTTTATATCTTGTTATTTCTAATGCTCCTAATAGTGTAATGTCACTGGCCCTTGGTAAAACTTAAGAAATCATAAAAAAAATCTAATCATGAAAACTCAAGCAGAGGCTTCTTAAAGATACAGCTCTTTATTTTCGATTGAAATAAGTCCTGGGTGGGAACACAACCTGAACACTGGCAGCGTTGTGTTCAGAAGTGCCACA
>NW_015386619.1:712390-779550 GCF_001527695.2 Protobothrops mucrosquamatus | reverse complement strand
CTCAGGATATATCTAGTAGGTTAGAAGGTGATAGCTTTAATATGGCAAGATTTGTCTATTAGGTGTAAGAAAATAAAGTATTAGACTCAATTGGATTTCACTTTGTCAACAATTATTACTTATATAGCACTGTATAGAATGGTATTTCATCAGGAATTGCTTTCCTAAAAGTGACTATGTCTTGTCCAATCACACCAGCATCTTTCCATCCTTAATTAGATCAAGGCAGACTTTCTACCAGTAACTTTTCCTTTCACAATCAAGCCTTTCTTAGAAATGCTAAAATTTGCAACCAACCGATAGCAAGCCTACATGAACAATAGCCGGTTGCTACTTCACCCTGAACTCTCCTTTTCTAATTAAACTTACCTTTTCTTTCTAACAAATGCAATTTAAAACCTGATGATTAAATGTTCAACAATTTACTTTCTTTACTTCTAGTGTTGAGAACCATTTTTCTTCCTTTCAAATGACTATCAGGCACTTCCAGGTGATACAGCTGTAAACACAATCCTAAATGATGTTCTGAGGATGGTAAAAAAAAACCATCAAACGATCAGAGGAGAAAGGGAGTTGGTTCTGTTATCTTCTAGAACCTAACCTCAGATCTTGCTCTTTAATCGTAGACCCATCAAGACAAATCACATGGTAAATTTTGACCATTCCCCTGGCATAGTAATTATGTCATTTGACATTTTTGCTTTTCTTTTGAGTGAGATTGATGATAACTCACTCATAGCTTTCTCTGATACTCACGCTCAGAGAAGGGAGGAGGATGATATAGTTGCAATATCATTATGGGAGGCTTAAGAAATAAAAGCGAATTGTGTTTGATGGCCATAAGTTTTCTAACTTAGGAGATAGTGAGCATGAATCATTTCCCCTTCTCCTCAGGTTTATCTGGTATTTCCAGACCAGCTTCTTCATGTGATTTATCAAATTTGGCAGATTTTCTTCTAGTGTTGTCCCAGTATCCTCTTGTCAGAAGAGTCAGCTGTAAAATAATTACCACTTAAGTTCCTAGATAATTTACAGCAGAGTCTCCAGCACTACAAGAATAGCCAGCTTTTGTAAACTCTTCAAAAGCATTGGTTTCTAGTTGAAACTAAGAGCTCCAAGAACTTAAAACTGGTCCTCAACTGAGCGGAGCCAACTTCAATTGTGCTAGCCAGAAGCACTTGCTTGCTATTTCCATTTCCAGCAAGTTAAAACTTGTTATCTTTGTTGCTGTATATCTGAGAATGCAGCCAATGTGCCTCTTTTCCAGCTGATAATAGAATGCAAAACATATAATTTTTTCTGTAGTTCACTTTGTCAGAATTATAGAATAACCCCCTTCTCAAGCAAGAGACCCTATACCATTTCTGACAAGTGGCTGTCCAGTCTCTTCTTGAAAGTTTCCAGTGATGAAGGACCCACAACCTTTGAAGGCATTTCATTGGTGGATTGTTCTTACTGTCAGAAAATTTCTCCTTATTTCTAAGTTGAATCTCTCCTTGGTTAGTTTTCATCCAATGTTCCTTGTCTGGCCTTTGGGTACTTTGAAAAATAAGTTGACCCCCTCCTCTTTGTGACAACCCCTCAAATATTGGAACACTGCTATCATGTCACCCCTCATCCTTCTCTTCACTAGACTAGCCATGCCCAGTTCTTGCAACCATTCTTCATATGCTTTAGCCTCCAGACCCCTAATCATCTTTGTTGCTCTTCTCTGCACTCTTTCTAGAGCCTCAACATCTTTTTATAGTGTGGTGACCAAAACTGGATGCAGTATTCTAGGTGTTGTCCTACAAGGCTTTACAGAGTGGCATTAGTACCTCACATGATCTTGATTCAATCCCTCTGTTGATGCAGCTTAGGATCGCATTGGCTTTTTTGGCTGCCACACTGCTGGCTCATATTTGATTGTCCACTAGGACTCCAAGATCCTTCTCACAATTACTGCTATTTATTTATTTATTTATTTATTTTATTTATTTATTTTATTACATTTATATCCCGCCCTTCTCCTTACGGACTCAGGGCGGCTAACAATCAGATAAAATATTAAGCCAGGTTTCACCTAATCTGTGTACTAATGTGTACTTTTGGTTTTTCTTGCCTAAGTGTAGGACTTTACTTTTCTCTGTTGAATTTCATTTTGTTAGATAGGGCCCAATGTTCAAGTCTGTCGAGATCCATCTGGATCTTGAGTCTATCATCCCAGGTGTTGGCTATTCCTACCAGCTTAGTATCATCCTGCAAATTTTATGAGTTCCCCTTCTATTCCCTCATCTAAGTCATTTATAAAGATATTGAAGAGTACTCGATCTAAGACAGAACCTTGTGGTACCCCACTGCTTACTTCCCTCCATATAGAAGTAGGAGAGATAACTAATTGAATACAGTTTGTCAGCCAGTTACAAATCCATCTGGTGGTAATGTTGTCTATCCCATATTTTTCTAGCTTACAAAGAAGTATGTTGTGGTCTACTTTGTCAAATGCATTGCTGAACTCTAAGTATACTATATCCACAGCATTTAGTCACTTTGTCAAAGAATGAAATAAGATTGGTTTGGCATGATCTATTTTTAACAAACCCATGCTGGCTTTTAGTTATAACTTCATTTGTTTCTAGATTTTTTCCCCCACAAATCTGTTTTTTGATTATTTTTTCCAGTATCTTCCCAGGTATTGATGTTAGGCTGATTGGTCTATAGTTTCCCAGATCTGGTTTTTTTTTCCTTTTTTGAAGATGTGAAATACATCAGCCCTTTTTCAATCATCAGGTACTTTCCTGGTGTTCCAGGATTTTTGAAAGATACGGTGCTATGGTTCTGAAATAACATCAAAGCCGGATAGGTGTTGTCTTACCATTTTCTTGCTTATTTTAATTTTTTATTTCTAGTCTGTCTTTTACAGTTATATTTTTGGTAGGTTGGGCTATAGTTTCTTTTTGCATGAAGCCGGATGCAAAGGATGAGTTAAGCAGTGCTGCTTTCTCTCTACTGCCTGTTACTTCCTTGCCATCTTCTCTCTTTAGTTGACCAATTGTTTCCTTGACTTTTTTTGTTATTTATATGTTGAAATAAACTTTTTTTATATTATCTTTGACTTTTGTTGCAAATCTTTGTTAATTCTGAGCCTCTGCTTTTCTGACTTCATCTTTGCAGGTTCTGGCTATCTGCTGATTTTCTGCAGATAGTGTCCCTCTTTCCATTTTTTTGTACTTATCCTTTTTGTCTTTCAGTTTATCAGAGAGATAAACTATGCAACCATGCTGGGTTTCTTGTTTTCTTTTTCAATGGTATTGTGCTGGATTGGGTGTTTATGATCATATTTTTCAGAGTTTCCCAAGCTTCTTGAGTTATTTTCCCCTTTAACATTTTCATCCAAGGAATCTTTCCCAAGCTGTCTCTAGAGTTTGTTAAAATCAGCTCTTTTAAAATCTAAGATTCTGGTGTGATTATGTTCTATTACGTGTTTGCATTATATTGAATTCCAATATGACATGGTCACTCTCACCCAAGGTTCCTCTAATTTTAACTCTCTGTATCACGTCTTAGTAAGAATTAAGTCCATTATGGCTGTCCCTTTACTTCCCTCCTCTATCTTTTGGACAATAAAGTTGTCAGCTAGGTTGGTCAGGAACCTGTCCAATCTCTCACTCGATGCAGAATTAGTCTTCCAGTTGATGTCAGGGTAATTGACATCCCCCATTACTATTGTAGTGTGTTTTCTACATATGTTTGTTAATTGGTTACCCACTTCTACAGCCGCTCACGGCAGGAGGCCATATGGCCCACTGCGCTGTGCCACCGCCATGAGGTGAGGCAGGTAGGGGAGGGGGTGGAACTTCCCCAAGCATCCCATAAGCACCCAAACATTTTTTGCCGAGAGAGAGACTGGAAGCTTTATTTGCTTGCAAATGGGGTGCTTAGAAACCGAGCAATTTGCTCCATCTCCAAGTGCCCCATTTGCAAGCAGATGAAGTTTCATTCAATCTCTGTCATTTCTCCATCTGGGTGAAAAGTATTTGGGAGCCTATGGGGCACTTGGAAAGCAAACGAATCACTCAGTTTCCAAGCATCCCATAGGCACCCAAACACTTTTCGCCCTGAGAGAGACTGGAAGTTTTGTCTGCTTGCGGATGGGGCACCTAGAAACTAAGTGATTCACTTCGTCTCCAAGCACCTCATTTGCAAGCAGACAAAGCTTCTAGTCTCCCTCTGGGTGAAAAGTCCACAAGGTGCCCGGATTGCCTGCCTCCCCCCCCCACCTATGTCTCCGTACTTGGACTTACCTGCACTGCACCAAGGGGCCGGTGGGCTGCGGCTGCTGCCAGACATCGACAGCCCCTGAACACTCACTGTCCTTGTACTGGCCATGCCCACCCACCCCGGCTTATTTTGGGGGTAGGACTTATATTAAGCCCACTCCAAAAAAATCAGGTTATGGCTTATTTTTGGGGTGGGTCTTATTTTCGGGGAAACACGGTATCACTACGTTCCAGTCATGGGTTTCAGTAATTGCAACTATATCATATCTACCCTCATATATTAATAATTCAAGTTCACCCTGTTTGTTCCCCAAACTTTGAACATTTGTATATACAGTAGACATTTGAGACCTTTATGTCTAACTCTAGGTATGCTTCCTATATCTCCTATTTGGTGTTTGAGTTTATCTTCCTTCCCATCTCTCCTTACCTCATTATTTGATTTGTTTTCTAGGGGTTTTTGCTTGGCATTAGGTCCTGGAGATCTTAAAAATTGGTAATCCTCCCCACTCAATTTGGGTTTAAAGCCCTCCTGACAAATTGAACCAATCATTTTCTGAAAACATTCTTCCTGGTTTTTGTGAGGTGCAGCCCATCCCTTGCCAAAAGCGCATCATGGAGATAGTGCAGACTATGATCCAGGAATCCAAAGTTGTCTTGGCGACACCAACCCTTTAGTCAGTGGTTCACTTCTAGAATCCTTTGTTCTCTTACTGGATGTTGGGCTTTGGTTGGAAGTACAGATGGAAAAACTACTTGTGCACCTAGCTTTTCATAATCACTCAATATTGTTTTCAGGTTCATTTTTGTGTCATTCGTCCCTACGTGCAGTAGTAGAAAAGGGCAGTAATCTGTGGGTTTTATTATTTTGGCTAGGTTCTCAGCCACATCTTTGATTTTTGTTCCAGGGAAACAACATACCTCTCTAGATTGACTGCTTTCAGTAGACTTCAAGATGCAATTTAAAATGTTGGTTATTGTCTATAAAACCCTATAAAAGCAATGCTGGGTTATTTGTGGGACCATTAGTTCTGGTTATCCCACCAGAATTGGGATAGAATGGGCATGGTTCTTCTATCAAGCACTGCCATCTTATAGGACCCAGAAAGTGTGCCTCTCTATCATAGTCCTTGCCCCATAGAAAAATTTGTACCATGAGGTTTGGATGGCCATGACCCTGACCCAATTGGCCTCTTCTAAAGCTTTGAAAACTTAGATATTTCATTAAACATTGGACCAAAACAGTGTGAGTCCATCTCTAGGAGTTATAGTAATATATTAATTGGTATCCTTATTGATAATTTGTTTTGTCTTTATATGCATTTGTGTAATTGTTTTAAATTTGTAAACTACCCAGAGGGGTCAGTTGGAGAGATACAAGTTAGATAACCAATAAATAAATCTTAAACAATAAATAGAAAACAGCAACAGCAAGAGATGCAAATGGAATGCATAACATTAAATGTAGAAACACCAAACCAACAGGGCTTTTCTTATAGATTTACAAATCAGAACCAATCTTGAACAAACAACATTGCAGAATTAACAGCAGTAACATAAGCTTGAAATTGGGTTAAGAGGAATGGAAGGATTGTATTGTGCTAAGTAACCATTTTCAAACTCTGGATTGATAAATTGATATCTCCAAGCTTAAGTAGGCTGCAAAAACAGAGTGTTCTGAAATGTTAGTCTCTACCCGTTTGTCCGAATCTACGGTCTAACACTTTTTACACTTTTCGTCTCCGGTACCCGACATAAATACGTTTCTTTCATACCCTTTCCTAAGAAAGGTAAAATCTTTACCATTATTGATGTGGTTTCTCTCGTGTAAGTAAATATCATATAATATATCAAGTATACTCTAGTTTTTCAGAAGTTAACAGTGCAGTACATTTCAACTAAAGTGCTTTTCCTTTCAGCCTGCTACCTTCCTTCATTATTTTCCAAAATGAAAAGGAATCTGTGTCTCAACCACAGGTGTTCACTTCAATGTAATCTTTTCTCTTTTCAGGAATGATCATTCTTTGCTGTTTTGCTCAGAGGCATTTGCTGCTCTTAAGGGACAAATGGCAAAAGGAGGCCTTCCATTTCATTTACCTTTGTTGGGCAAGTTATAGTTGTAATGCTGAGAGGAGTGGGGAAGAATCACTCCTGGCTTCTGAGCCATAAACCCTGTTCATCCACTAGTTGAGGAAAGACATTTTAAAAGCTCACAAAATGGAGATTTCATTTTGGAAATTTCATTTTGTGTAATGTCTATAGATTCAGAAATGTTTGAGAAGCATCCTGGTTTAACTCTAGTTCTAATTTAGATATTCTTTTAAAATATCAACAAATAGCAATAGCACTTAGACTTATATACACTTCATAGTGCTTTACAGCCCTCTCTAAGTGGTTTACAGAGTCAGCATTTTCCCCCCAACAATCTGGGTCTTCATTTTAACGACCTTGGAAGGATGAAAGGCTAAGGCAACCCTAAGCAGCTCAGAATCAAACTCCTGGAGTGAGCAGTGAGTTAGCCTGCAGTGCTGCATTCTATATTTTCTTCTTCTCTGATAAACTGTTTTCTCTGGTAAACTGGATTCCTTAACAGAGAAGAAGAAAACAACAACTCACTACTCTCCCTGGACATTCTGATGAGCAGACACTACAAGGCAAACTAGAAAGTGTATCGAAAAACCATCCACACCAGCCAGGTGCTCCACTGCCAAGCAACAAGCCAACCTCTCACAAGAGAAGTTGTGTAAGAACTTTTATTTAGATGAACACAAACTCACTGCAGCAACACTGATCAGCAGAAAAAGGAAACAGATTATCTACACAACAACTTCCAAACAAATGGATATCAATTTTATCAAAAAATGCCTGACCATTCAACCCAATACAGAACAATACAAGATCTAAAAAGAATAACATTACAGTACATCAAGAACATCTCAGAAAACAACAACTACTATAACCACTATAAATCAGTATAGCACGCAAGCCAACTAAAGCCCTTTAAAACATCCTAAGTAAACCAAAAGACTCAGCAGACCCAAAAGAAAAAAGAGGAGTCATCTACGACATACATTGTAATGTCTATGGACATTCTCAATCATCCAGGTCATAGTTATGCCAAAGATGGATTCCATTCCCCCACCATCCAGTCAGAGCTGAAGAAGCTTCTTGGATGAGAAGCGAAATGTCTTCAAAGAAAGACAAAGTCCAGTTGCCTCTTTAAAAAGCATATCTGGGATACAGTGTAATGACTGCAGCATCCACCATGTAGAATAAACAGGCAGAAGACTGGCAGAACACATCCATAAATACCAACTAGCAGTCAGAAGACATGATGAAAACTCTTTAATTTCACAACATATGGACAGACTTAACCATAGTTTCAATTGGGGACCTGTGACCATGCTAGACCAAGCCAAGTCCAAAAACGCTAGCTAATTTCTAGAAGCCTGGCACTCAAGCTTCTATAAACCATCAATAAACATAGGCATAAACAATATCTATATACAACACAAAAGAGACAATCAACAAGCCAAAAGGGAACAAAAAGACAACGGTACCTCCCTACCAGCAATCAACACCCAGATGAGCATAGTTTAACTCCAAGATTAATATCAGATCAACAATTAAGTAAACAATATTGCAATCAAGGAACTCCCAAACAAGTCAACAATAAACAACCCAACCAAAGAACCTCTAAAACCACTCCCATTAACACTGACAGGGCAAGCCACTTGAATATAAACTGAGAGCAAACCCCACTCTTTACTACCTTAGTAGCTTAGTACTGATGATCTTACCTAGTTTGGGTAATGAAACATCTGCAAGAAAATAATCAGACAGAGCACCAAGGACACTTCTTGTGAAATATCTTCTGGATTTGCTGTTTTGTTCAAGAATTGTATATGTATATGGAAAAGTGCCTGAGTTACACATGCTAAGTGCATTTTAAATGTAAAATGCTATCTCTTTAATATATAGCAAACCATTTCTTTTTAATAGTTTAACATAGAAAGAGATCCAATTTAGAAATCAGGAGAAATTTCCTGACACATAGAACAATCAATCAGTGGAACGGCTTGCCTCCAGAAGTTGTGGATGCTCCATCACCATAGGGTTTTTTTTTAAAGCGATTGGACAGTCATTTGTCTGCAATGGTATGGGGTTCCCTGCTTGAGCAGGGGGTTGACTAGAAGACCTCCAAGTCCTTCCAGCTCTGTTATTCTGTATTCTATAACTCTTATAGAAAGAAAAGAATAGTGATTTTTTTAAAAAAAATAAAACTGGTTAACCCCTCAAATAAAGTATTGCATAGCAAAGATTTGCCACATGCATTACGCAGTATGATATACAATGTCTGCTATGTACCAGAGAATATTTGTAGTTTAGGGTTGAAATGAGGTGTCCTTGGTGCTCTGTGAGCTTGGTTGTTTGCTTGCAGACATTTCATGACCCAAACTAGGTAACATCGTCAGTGCTAGAAGGGAGTGGGATTTGCAGAGAGGAGGGGGGAGGAGAAGGGGAGGAGGACTATGAGCTTCTTAGTGCTCTCAGAGCTTGGTGGTTTTCTTGCAGACAGTTCATTACTCAGCTAGGTAACATCAGTGCTAGAAGGGAGTGGGATTTGCGGGGAGGAGGGGGAGTGGCACTTAATAAATTATGGAAGTTTAAGTCCAGTTACAGTACTTATGTTTTTAGGAAAAGCCAACAAGAAGCTGCTTAATCTGCAGGAGGGAAGGCAAATCAAATTGCTTTATTATGTATCTCCTTAGGGGACGGGACCCGCAACATTCCTTGTCTCTCCGCTCTAGTGGGTCAGGTAGATGTGACTGGCAAGAGATGGTCCTTCGGATAACCTGGTCCCAAGCCACGAAGGACTTTAAAGGTGACAACTGGCACCTTGAATTGCACCCAGAAACAAATTGGCAACCAATGCAGCTCCAGATCTGCACAAAACCATGCAGACCGCTGCATTTTGCACCAACTGGATCCTTTTCAAGGGCAGTCCCATGTAGATCGTGTTGCAATAGTCAAGATGGGAGGTGACTAGGGCATGAGTGACCATGAGTAGGGATTGCTGGTCCAGGAAAGGGCGTAACTGGCGCACAACCCATAGTTGCGCAAAGGCCCCCCTGGCCACAACTGCACCTGCTCTTTGAGCAGGGATCTTGAGTCCAGGAGAACCCCCACATTATGCATAAGGTCTGTTTGGGGAGTGCCTCTCCATCCAAGTAGCAATTTTCCAGAGCCACTCGCTCTTGCCAGGGTTCAGTTTCAACCCATTGCTCATCATCCAGCCCCTAACAGCCTCCAGGCACTGCGAGAAGGAGGTATGGCATCGTTTAACTTACTATGGGCTGAGATATACAGCTGAGTATCACCAGCATATTGATGATATCTCAGTCCATGGTGATGTATGATCTCATGAATGGCTTCATGTACATGTTAAATTGGAGCGAAGAGAGTACCGAGCACTGGGGGACCCCTGGGTGGCGGCAACCCTATGAAGAGTCAAAGCTGAATTGTCTCTAGAAGCAAATCCACAGCAGCCATGCTATCTTGCTAGGATTTAATCTAAGCCTGCTTCTTCCTCATCCAGACCCTGACCAAATGCTTATCCAGGGTTTTTATAATGCCGAGAGTCTCACTATTGCTAAGATTTTAATGCTGTGTGAAGGTTAGTATTTGAAGAACTGAAATATATTTATCGGTTTTAAAATACATTATAGTCACTGGTATTACATTGTATAATGTTTCATTAAATTAAATGACTGCACCGCTTCAAAAACCTCTCAGTAACTCCTGTAATTTACTATTAACCCATAGGGTGGCAGTATAAGAGCAGGAATAGAATTATTACTCCTTAAAAAATTAATTTCCAGCTCAATTCCACACAGAGATTTGAGTGTTGAAATAGATTCATGTGGAAGATTTTAGTAAGCTCATCATTCCTAATGTTTGAAAAAATTACCATCTCTCATCATTTAATAAAAGTGTGTGTGTGCATGTGTATATGTGTGTGTATATGTGTGTGTATATTTGTGTGTGTGTGTGCATGCGTCCATGCGTGTGTGAATTTTTCACAATTCTATCCCCTGGCAGTTTTCTCACTTGATTCAACTTGTTGGGCGTTGCAGGAAGTTCACACTTCCAAAAGATATTTTTGCCCTAGAGTAAATAAAAAAAGAAGCTGATTTGTTGTTGTGTGAAGGAAGGGGGAGGCAAAATTCATACTAATCCAGTACTTTTATTAAAACCAACAGAAATATCAAAAAATGATTGCCTTGTTATACTCTACAGGTTTTGACTGTCTGTAATTTCGTTCTTTTTCAAAGATGTACATTAAAAGTTAGGATTGGTTCCCTGCTGTCTGTCAAATACCTTGTAGGTCTTTTTTCTCCAAGTTTTAACCATATCTGTCTATTATCAGCAACATATAAGATCAAGCCCGATCTATTATTTTACAGTTGGTGTTGTTATTCCACCTTGATCCTAAATTTACGATAGCATGGATGTAAGGACTACAAGAGGGCAGAATGTACCATTATCAAAGAGTGCTTAGGTAGGTGTAACATAATCCTTAGAATATTATAGAAAAGTGCTGAATTAAGTACTTATAAAGATGACACAGTGTAAACTATTTCAGGTTTCACTAGATCTAAAATATATTGCAAAGAAAATTGATACAAAAAAGTATTAAATCCAAATTAATGGGAATTCAGTATTGTGGGCTTTTCTGGGGCAGATATGGAGACCCTCAAATATTGATCATAGGATTGTTTTAAGCACTGTCAGCAGTGAGTGAAGAAATTTGATTGTGAATAAATTAAATCTGAAATACTAGATAACTCTAGTATAGGCAGAGGTGAAAAAGATAAGTTCTGACATTACTGGACTATTATTGAAGCAAATAAGGAATGAAATGCCTTGGTCACATAATTGTAATTGTTAATAGTGTAAATAATTTGATCAGCCTGAAAATATCATAGAACACAAGGTTGGAAGGAACCTTGGAGTTCTTTTAGTCCAACTCCTGCTCAAGCAGGAGACTCTATATTATTCCAGATAAATGGTTGCCCAATCTCTTCTTGAAAACCTCCAGTGATGGAGCATCCACAATTTCTAGAAGCAACCTGTTCCACTGATTGATTGTTTTCAAAGTCTCCTTAGTTCTAGGTTGGATCATTCTTTAATGCACTTCTACCCGTTACTTCTTGTTATGCCCTCAAGTGCTTTTGGAGAATAAGTCAACCCCCTCTTCTCTGTGAAAGCCCCTCAAGTACTAGAAGATTCTTATTATGTCACCTAGGCAGTGGTGGGATTCAAATATGTGAATAATCGGTTCTCTGTGTGGATGCCTTTTCCGGAAGTCCATTCTGGGCCTGGGCAACAAAAAATTAGCTACCGGTTCTGCCGAAGTGGCTGAATCCCACCACTGCACCTAGGTCCTTCTTTTCATTAGGCTAGACATATTTAGTTTTTCTCAACCTCATTATATGATTTAGCCTTTAGCCTGCTCTATTTTGTACTCTTTTTAGGGTCTCAGTGCTGGTCCACTAGGACATTTATATCCTTATACAATTACTACTGTTGAGCCAGGTATCACCTATTTTATACGTGTACATTTAGTTTTTCTTGGGACTTATTTACTTTTTCACCACTGAATTGCATTTTATTGGATGGGGGCCAAGTGTTCCAATTTGTCAAGATCCTTCTGAAGCTTATATTTCACATTAGATATTTAACTGGATACTTCATACATCAGAATCATATTGGAAGGTCCATATCTTTTAATGACTAGTTAGCTTGGTCTGAACTAGATATTGTATCTTCAACAAAGTAAAATGACTCTTCTGAACTTGAACCTTGATCCATTATTAATGATATGTATAAATATACTAAAATGTGACATATTTTTCTATACTGTTTCAAAGACACAAGTGTAACTACGTACTTCTCCACAGAGTTCTTTCAGATCTTATGTAATCCTTGTACCACAACAGGTGCAAGGAACCAAAAATGACACAATTAATTGCTCAAAGTAATTTTTTATTGCTATTCACCTATACAGAGGAATATTGCCAGACTCAAGCACTCTACATAACTATTAATAAATACTGTGAAAATATAGGTAGGATCTTTTCTGGGTCTCTTCCAGCATACCAATGATGTAATGCTGATTTGCCTTTTCACTCCTCCCTCCAACACTTTGGTGCCAGATTCCACCACAATCTTCACGGATCACATCATTTTTTTAGAAACAAAACTATTTCTAAATTTTGTCAAGAAATTACAAATAACTTTATTACCATCGTAGATCAGCAAAAGCCATCACTTGTTACAATATATTAAATAATAACAATAACAACAACAACAACAACAATAATAATAATAATAATAATAATAATAATAATAACAACAACAACAACAACATTAATAGTAAATAATAACATCCCTGTTAAGAAAATTCATGTTCTCAAAATGTTAGGGTCACTCCCTAGTTTACGTGAGTGGATAGCCGATTAGTGTGTGAGTAAATATAATGTTCCAAACATTGTTAGAGATATCTCCAAAAAATTGGCACAAGTTGATGGCTATAGATCTGTAACTATTTTTTTTCTTGTGGACATTGCCGCAACACAGTATTTTGCCACTGCATGCGTGATAGAAGGGTTTGAGTCCTGGAGGAGAAAGCCTACATAAAAATTGTCTGCCCTCCCTGGCAATCTCTCTAATAAGGGGAGAATATATACTGTCTTATAAACTCGGTATAACTCACAGTACAATAAAACATGTGAGATGTCTTCGACTTCTCCTTTACCACATATACATACCCATTCTGCTATTGGTGTTCTCTTATACCTGCCCTGTAGGAGCGCTGAGGGAAGAATGTTAAATCTGGCTCTGAAGAAAGCTATTCTTTGTTTTGGGAAGGTCAGATCATTCAGATATCTTGCCGATTCCCACACACCCTGTTTGATTCTGTCCCTACTGTGGCAAGGCAACCTATTTAGTTCTTCTTGGAACTCCATGTCCTTTATTCTATTGGATACTACTTGCTTGGCTTGGTCAAAGCCTAGGGACATTAAGAATACCGAAGAGAGCCCATAAGAGCCCAGTTTATGATCTATCGCCTTCTTCCAGGGGGAAGGAAAGTTGTCAGTCAGCACTAACGGGGACGTCCCTCTGGAAAGAAATGCATTTTAAGCCAGTGAATGATCATCATCTTCCAGGCTCTTACCTGGATTTGGGGCATGCCTGTCTCAATTCTTAATTGAGCATTTGGGGTTCCTTTGGGTGCAGCTAAGATAGCTCGCAGGAATTTGGATTGTATGGTTTAAATTTTGTCAAGAAATGTCCCAGGTACCTAACTAATTTTCTATCTTCATGCTAAGAAAGATAGTAAATAAAGTTATTTTTTACATTGAGATATTCCTTGATGCTCTCTGAGCTTAGTTGTTTTCTTTCAAACGTTTCATTACCCAAACTAGGTAACATCATCAATGCTAGTAAGGAGTGCTCTCAGTTTATATTCTAGTGGCTTGCCTTGTCTGTGTTGATGGGAATGGTTTTAGAGGTTCTTTGGTTGGGCTGTTTACTGTTGGCTTGTGTGGCAATTCCTTGATTGCAGTATTGTTTACTTGATTGTTGCTCTGATGTTAATCTTGGAGCTAATCTATGCTCATATGGATGCTGATTGCTGGTGGGGAGGTGCTTTGGTCTTTGTTGCCAGTCTTCTGCCTGTTTGTCTTATGTAGTGGGTGTTGCAGTCATTACACTGTACATTATAGATGACTCCTCTTTTTTCTTCTGCGGCTGCTGGGTATTTTGTTTTACTTAGGATGTTTTGAAAGGCTTTAGTTGGCTTGTGTGTCAGGTTGATTCCATGTGGTTGTTGTTGGTGGTTTTTGAGATGTTCTTGATATATGGCACTGTTAGGTTTTTTTTAGGTCCTCTGTTGGTTGTGCTGCATTGGGTTGAGTGGTCAGACCCTTTTTGATAAAGTAGTATGGATATCTATTTGGTTGGAAGATGTTGTACAGATGCTCTGTTTTCTTCTGTTCATTTAATCAATCAATCAATCAATCAATCAATCAATCAGAATAGAGCTGGAAGAGACCTTGGAGGTTTTCTAGTCCAACTTCCTGCTCAAGCAGGAGACCTTATACCATTTCAGATAGGTGGCTATCCAATCTTTTCTTAAAAACCTCCAGTGATGAAGCAACTACAACTTCTGAAGGCAAACTGTTCCTGGATCTGTTTTTTTCCCTCCTTTTTTGAAGATGGGAACCACACCAGCTCTTTTCCAATCCTCTGGTAGTTCCCTGGTGCTCCATGATTTTTTTAACAATATGGTGCAATGGTTCTGAGATAACATCTGCCAGCTCCTTCAGAACTCTGCGATATAATCTGTCAGGTCCCAGTGATTTATATTAATCAAGATCAGACATTGTTTTCTTACCATTTTCTTGCTTATTTTAATTTTTATTTCTAGTTGGTCTTTCAAGTTATGTTTTTGGTAGGTTAGGCTATAGTTTCTTTTTGCATGAAGACTGATGCAAAAAAATAGTTAAGCAGCGCTGCTTTCTCTCTACTGCCTGTTACTTCCTTGCCACCTTCTTTCTTGAGTAGACCAACTGTTTCCTTGACTTTTTTCTTTCTATTTATATGTTGAAATAAACTTTTTTTTAATTATCTTTGATTTTTGTTGCATTTGTTCATTCTGAGCCTTTGCTTTCCTGACTTCATCTTTGCAGATACTGGCTATCTGCTGGTATTCTACCTTACTTATATGTCTCTCTTTCCATTTTTCCATCCTTTTTGTCTTTCAGTTTATCAGACAGATAAACTGTGCAACCATGCTGGTTTCTTCTTGGATTTCCTGATTTTATTTTTCAATGGTATTGTGTTGGACTGGACTTTTATGATCATATTTTCAATGTTTCCCATGTTTCTTGAGTTGTTTTCCCCTTTAGAATTTTTATACATGGAATTTTTCTTTATTAAAATCAGCTCTTTTAAAGTTTAAGACACTGATTGGATTATATTCTATTGTTTGTATTTGCATTATATTGAATTCCAATAGGATGTGGTCACTCCCACCCAAGGTTCCAGTGACTTCAACTCGCTCTATCTCTTCTTTTCTATTAGTAAGAATTAGATCCAATATAGCTTTTCCTCTACTTGCCTTCTCTACTTTCTGAGTGACAAAGTTGACAGCTAGGTTGCTTAGGAATCTGTTTGATCTTCCACTTCCTGCAAAGTTTTTCTCCCAGTTGATATCAGGGTAATTAAAGTTTCCCATTACAACTAGGATATGTTTCTTACATACATTAATTGAAAGAGTTAATCTATTTTTTCTGCTTGGTTGGGTGGCCTATAGTATACGCCTATAACAATGTCATTTCCTCCCCTTTTATATTGACCCAAATAGATTCTAGGAGGTTTTCATCCTTGTTCAGTGTTGCTGCAGTGAGTTTGTGCTGATCTAAATAAAGTTCTTACACAGCTTCTCTTGTGAGAGGTTGGCACTTGTTTGGTGTGAGTGGGTTTTCGGTACACCTATGTTTCTAGTTTCCGTTGTAGTTTCCATTTTGATCAGGATGTCCAGGAAGGGCAGTGAGTTGTTGTTTTGAGATGTATCCACAAAAAGAAAGTACAAAATGCATTTTACCAGGTGGGGTGAAGAGGTTGGGGGGAAATTCTACCATTTGGTACTGAAAATTTGCTCTGTTGGATTGTGGAATTGTTTGAAACATAGAACAGGATATCCACAGTGGGAAAATCCCTTTTCCTCTAATGAGAGACTCTCTTGGATCAAAATCTCTTCTGTGTGACAGTATGTCTATTCTAAAGACAACCATGGTCATGATACTGACAGAAGTGCAGTTTTCATAACTAGACAACACATTTGGTATTCATGATTAAGGTTCATGTACTGTATTCTTGAAATGTATCAGTAGGTAGGCCTATTTCCAAGATCTATAATACCAATAATAAGAATGTGCTAGGATTGGTTACTCATCCCATGATAATGTGATTAGTTTCCAAAATATGAACATTTCACATTCCCAGCTTCAAGTTATATTTGTGTTTTGAAATGTAGATTACTTTAGTTATTTGTTATTATGCTTATTTTCTTGGGAAATCCAAATGAAAGAAGGCTGAATAGTAATTCAGTTAAAACCTTTTTGCTGTTCTGTCATCTAGTAACTTAGAAAATTCTTTTTAACAACTTTTGAAATTACATCAGACTTCTCACCCCAGTGGGATACAGTTAACTGTGAGCTAGATGACATTATAACATTCTCAGCCTCAGAGTCATTTTGGCAGAACAGGTTAGAAAATCTTGGTTGTGCTTCCTTTCTAAAAGGTGACATTAGATGGCATTTAGCTTCTCCAAATCAAATTTAATATTTATTCATTACACCCCACATCTTCAGGATTTGCTAGACAATAATATGGTGAGTAATAAATGTTAGAAATTCTGTTTTATTACATAGAAATGGTAGCAGGGGATTATTATATAGCTATACAGATTTGAGCAGAGGATGGTTACATAGCCATACAGATCAAATAAATTGTACAATGTACATTCACCATGGGCCTTGCTGCTTAACGGTTTCAACTGTCACAGGAAACTCTCCTCAGAACAAAAGGAACCATAGTGTTTAGATGCAAACTAAATGCTGCCATCTACTAGTTGAATAATTCTGTAGTTGTTGCAATGCAAAATACATTCTAACAAGTATTCCAACAATAAATAAATATTATTTGTACCTATAGAAAAAATTTATTTATACATATAGAAAAGCTATAAATAATAAAATTGATAATAATATCCTTCCTCCCCGGTCACTTCCAATTGGTATTGATAGGGAGGAGAGATCTACCCTGTGGCTTCTAATTTATGAGGTACCTCAGAACTCAGTTCTGTCTTCTCCCACATTTAACATCTACATGATGTTAGATGCTGCTGGGTGAGGTGATCTGATGGTTTGGGGTGGGGTATCTTCAATATGCTGTTATACCCAGCTTTATATCTATACTCTGCCTGAGCAACGCCATGGATGTCCTGTCCCAGTCCCAGAACCTGTAAGAACCTGGGGTGCAATGGACTTTGAATCAACCCAAGCAAGTCTGAAGGTCTTTGGGTATTTGGTCCTTCTGGTGGGAACATTTTTCCCACTGTTAGTTGTAGATGGGACTGCACTGCATAGATGGGCCTAGGAGCCCTCTTGAACCCACAGCTCCTGCAAGAAGAGCAGGTGGTAGCCATAACCACAAAGGCTTTTCTATAACTTTGGGTTGTGCACCAATTGCACTCATTTCTGGAGTCTCTCACAGACCCTCATTCCCTTGCAACCTGTCATCTGGATTACTGCAACATGCTCTACATGGAACTGCCTTGAAGAGCATTCAGAAATTTCTGCTTGTGTAGAATGTGACTGCATGAGTAGTAAAGAATGAGAAGTATTTGATACATGTAACACATGTAACACCACTGCTACATGAGCTGCAATTCATCTAAAGGTGACCAATTATCACCTTTAAAGCTCTTCATGGCTTGAGGCTGAGAGTTCTCCCACTCTTTCCAACCTGTCTAATTTGGACTAGCAGCTTGGGCATTTTACAGGTCCCATCATCCGAGGAATGTCAATTGGTGGGGACCAGGAGCCTTCTTTGCTTTAGTCACTCCCTCTGAAACATTCACCTTTCAGACTTCAGGATGACCTTAACCCTGTATAGATGTAAGAATGTAAGAACAGCTCTGCAAAACAGACCCTTGATTTGTCCAGCATTCTGTCTTCCTCATGGCCACCCATGGAAAGCCAAGGAAGAAGAAATAAGGCCATCTCTTGCAGTCCGTTTCCAGTGACTACTGTATGCAGGCATGATACCATTGAACTAGAGCTATTATGATGATGATGAAGAATGATTTATCCTTATACATAGAACAGACTAGGACACCATTAAACTATAATTTTTTTGGAGGACACTTGCAATGTGTAAAAATGCAATTGTAGGGCTGGAGATTACAATGTAAAGAAGGGAGACAATATTTTATGTTGAGTGTAATTGTAGATGAGTTATTTTTGAAAGAAAAGGGAAATGATGCTCTCACCCAAACCTTTTGGAGCAGAACTGGAATTGGTTACTTTTACTTTAATATATCATAAGTGCCACTTGTGGGTGTTACTCTGAATAAAAGTTCTTGAACAGGCAAGAAACAGATATTTCTCTAAGGTTTTTATAAATGCAGGCATGGGTATATATATACTGCATTCTAAAAACATCCAGAGATCTGGAAGTTCTTTTAACAAATGGTATTTTTTTTCTGTTCTATTATTATTAACCTGGGTCTTTTCCATTCCTTCCTCCATAAAACAAACTTTGTTCAGTAGACATTAGCAAACTTTTGTTGTCTTTTGTTACTATGTGAACATTAGCTGAATCTCTTGCAAATACATTATAATGCCAGGCTACAGATGGATAAAAAAAGTAAGCTAGTGTGTCCTTGAGTAGACCTTTTTCTTTATTAGATCTGGTTTGGTTTCAGGGAATAAAACCCTGCAATAAGTCATTTGGGAAATGAAGCTCTAATGTAAGTTCCTTGAATAGTCAAATCCATATTGCATGTGACTGAAGCCTAAGGCCTGGAAACCAGAGAAGATTCAGGCAGCTCCAGGTCTAGTTGTGATGTGCGCTCAGTGGCAGAACTATCAGATCACAGCTTGGAGAGGAAGCCTGTCCCCCTGAAACCATTTTAATGTGGCGAGAAAGTGCAATGGACGCATTTTTCTTAGGCTTCATACCCAAAGGTGAAGATATGTCAGCATTGAGAAATAAAAGAAGCAAGATGTGAAATGTTCATGTTCTTTCTAACCAAGGAAATATTATATACATGCTAGGATAGGAAGCATTCCTATATTTGAGATCTGCTCTTATTGGCTGCATTTTTGCATCAAAGAAGTGAATTTGCTTTTACTGTGATTTGTCAAATAAGCCAGAAGTAAACTGCAGTTAGTCTTCTATATGAGAAACATAAAGATATTTTTTTGCCCATTTGGTTTGCACCCTTTTGAGCATCCTTGCTTTACAACTTTATGGACTAGTTAGAAGCTTTTTAGGATAAAATCTAACCAGGAATAAGGCTGAAAACTAGATAAGCTATGAAGTCTGCCCAGCATAATCATTGTCTGAATAATGACACGAAATGGACCTCAACACTGATCACATAAACAGTGTCACTTGGAGTTTGCAATTGCAGACACTAATTATAAGTCTGCACCAGTGAAAATCTCTCTGGGATGAAGAATGCTTCAGAGTGCCAAAGAATCATTGTCTTATGCTTGACTGCCTGTGCTCTTTTTTGGTGCAGAATTCTGACTTATCCTATTCCACTGAGGTCCATGGAGCATCAAATGAACAAGCATCCAAGGCATCATCATCATCTAAGAAATGATAAAATTTAAGTACTTGTGTTAGACATTTGGATGCAGATATATAATGGCAAAGTTTTGTGGTGATCTCCTGGCTTACATATACTCATTTGGCATAATCAAAATAAAATAAAATTTAATACAGGCAAATAAATGCAATGCAAGTCATACATTTAGCTCAGCTGGATCAGATGAAGTAGTTATCTTGTTAACCATAAGCAGACTCTTCCTTGTTCCCAGCTCCTGGGATTAGTTTGTAGCACTGTACTGGCATGATTTCCTGAAGAAGTCTGAATGCTGAATCAAGATTTGAGAAAGCGACACAAGTGTATCAAGATATCAACAGAAATGCAGCAAAACACTTGCATTTTTTAATTTTGTTTTTATGGTGTGTTTAGACATAAACCTGAGGAACAAGATAATATAATAACAATAACAATAATAGAGTTGGAAGGGACCTTTGAGGTCTTCTAGTCCAACCCCCTGCTCAGGCAAGAAACCCATTTCAGACAAATGGTTGTCCAGTCTCTTCATAAAAACTTCTAGTGTTGGAGTATTCACAACTTCAACAACTTCATTAATGAACAGCAAGTGAGTTCAGTAGTTATATAGTTACAGCTTAAATGTCATTTGCTGAGGAAACTGGTCCTGCCTCAAGTCTTGCTTATGGCTAATAAGATAGTTGCTTCATCTGATCCAGCTGGGCTAAAAGCATGACTTATATTGCATTTATTTGTTGTTGTCATGTTATTTTCTGGCCATTTTTCTAATCTGTCAAGAATATTTTGAATTTTATTTCTGCCCTCCAGATGATTAGCTGTTACACCCAACTTTGTATGACCTGAAAATTTAATAAATATTCCCCACACTTTCTCATGCATGTCATTAATAATATTGATAAATAATAGAACTAGGATTAAATCTATCTGCATGCTTCCATCCAGCATGATGAAGAACTATTAGTGGTTCTTCATATTCTCTAAATATGATCTTTGAGTAAGATTTATATCCACATACTTGTCATACCACATTTAATTAGAAGTTACTAAAAATGAGATAAGATTTAGTCTGTAAAGACTGATTCTTGACATAACCATCCTGATGTCTGGTAATCACTAGGCTTGCTTTCAAGGTGTTTTTACCCCTGTTAATTATATTCTCTTCTAGTTTTCAATGTTAGGCTAATTGGTTGGTTGCCTGGATCTTCTATTTTGGCCTCTCCCCATAATTAGAAATAACATTTGTTCTCTTTCAGGAGTCAGCTACTTCACACATGCTCCCCAATTTTTTAAAGGCATTTTTTATTATTGCTTTGTGTTTTATATAATTATAATTATGACATGGATGTTTTAATTATTTGCATTGTATGTTTTTTATTGTTAATTGCTGGACGTATCAGGAGATTTGCAGTATACACACCTCATAAACAAACAAATCTTAAATGTTTGACCAGAGTACCACCAAGTTCCTTTGAAACTGTAGGATACAGTTTATCTGGCTCTAGACATTTGAAATCGTTCCAAATAGGTATTCCCTCGGTGGACTGTACTTATTCTTTTCTTTCATTTGTACTAACTGAGGAAATATCTTTATTTTTGTTCCTTGAATCCTTTGCTAACCTTAGCGCATCCCAAACTTTTTCCTTTCTGATATCATCTCTATAATTCCAACCTATCTCTGTATAATCTTCCTTGGCCCCCTTGGTTTTTCACTTATTACATGCCCTTTCAAAAATTACTCTTAGATCTTTACTAAGCTTTTTTTTTTCACCACCACATTGGCTACTTCTACTGTTCCCCATTTCTTTTCTCACTGAAATTGTGCTGTTAGTATCTAATACTCTAAAAACTCTTTTCTTCTTATCTCTTTGTGCCAGGAAATGCTATTTGCTTTGAGTTTACTATAACCCATTTTCTTGAAATCCTTGATACATTCAGTTGCTATTTGCTTTAGTTTCTCTCATAATATAATCGCCAGAATTGTGTGCCCATTTTAAACCAACATTCCTGTTCCTCTGACAACCATTTTGAACTGATGGGTACTTCTCTGTTGGTTATAGTGCTGTACCTTAGTCTACTTTCTAAAGGAAAGATTTATCAGCAAAACAGATCAGAAATTTCTTGGTAGGACCATACTTGGTAGAGCTCGTCTCCCAACAGCTTTAATTAAGATCATGCTTTTTTAAAGATTTCAGTTTGGTTTTGGAAAGCATCAGCCACATCTTTTACTTGAATGTAGAGACAACAATGCATCCCAACAAAACACTTCTTTATTTATTCTCCACTTACTATAAATCCAGATGTCTTCAATTATTTTGCAGAATTCATGCAGAATTCATGTGAATGTGCCATTCTCCTCCCTTTCTCCTGCATTTTGGATACATTGTATACTTTGAGTGCTGTATTCCAGTCATGGGAAATATCTCATTATTTCAATTAAGTCCTATTTATTTTTCTGTTCAAAGAATTCAAGCTTATTTTATTGCAAATATTCCCATGAACATTATGAAAATCTTTCTGTTTCTTTTTTACTTCATTCATTCAAGCTTTATTTCTACGTGCAAAACAAGGGATGGGTTCAATCAAATTTGACAGATTTAATTCTAAGATCATCAACGATAGAGAAGAATACCACTTCCATTTTATTTAGAAACTTGAATTTGTGACTCCTGGGTATTTTCACTGTCACCTCTTTAGCATCAAAGCAGGCAAAGAGTTTGATGTCTTCCCCCTGACAGTAAGGGAACTGTGACTCCCTGAGTTTCACACTTCATTCTCCACACATTTTGGAATTTCAAACAATGGCCTTAACATTCAAAGTGAGGGTTGAAGTGAAGGATCAGTTCAGTCTCATCCTGTCCCAAGCTGATGGCATTTAGTTCTACCTTACCTTTCACTTTGATGCAATTCCCAGACCATGACTTTTAGGTGAGCAACCAGTTGCGCTGCCTTCCTTTTAGATTTGGAGAAATCGCAGCACAGCCTGAAAACAAACCAACCCCCTTAATTGTCTGAAAATCTGTCTGATTTTTATTGAGTGTTTCTTTCAACAGTGCAGAATCCTTTATCTGAACTCTGTTTCAAGGCTCTTTTCCTCCAATCCCAGTCGATTCAACTCTAGTGATCAAGTTTGCAATATTTCTAAAATCAGAATAGAGCTAGAATGGACTTTGTAAGTTTTCTAGTCCAGCCCCCTGCTCAAGCAGGAGAACCTATACCATTTCAGACAAGTGACTGTCCAGTCTCTTCTTAAAAACCTCCAGTAATGAAGCACACACAATGTCTGAAGGCTGTTCCACTGGTTTACTGTTTTCACTCTTAGGACGTTTTATGGGTTCTTTTGGGGTACAATTCAACTTCTGTCTCTGGAGATTCTCAATCATCCAGGTCATAATTGTTCCAAAGGTGCTTTTCAAAAGTTAACTGGACTTTGTTTTTCTTTGAAAACATTTCACTTCTCATCCATGAACTGAAGATGAGAAGCGAAATGTTTTCAAGGAAAAAAACTAAGTCCAGTTGCCTTTTGAAAAGCATATTTGGGACAACTCAACTTTTGCAAGCAGTTTTTTATCCATATAATTCAGACCAATTATTCAAGAAATCAAATATCTCCTATCAGTATTATTTCTACCCAGTGTTTCATCTGCAGTATTCTTCCGTTTTTCATGAACTAGAAGCAGGGGCATATAAAGAGTGAGGTTACCAGAGATAGGAGAGCTAAGTATAAGGTACTCTGAGGTCCCCTTAAGCCTTCTACAAATTTAGTCAAATCTTAAATAATTCTAGTAGAAAGACTGTATGAAGGGAAGAAGGAACCAAGGATGTTGCTGTAGATACCTGGAAGTGGGCAAGCCATGAAGTGGAAGTAGAGAATGCAGAATACAGAATAATAGAGTTAGAAGGGACCTTGAAAATCTTCTAGTCCAACCCCCTGCTCAGGCAGAAGACTGTATACAATTCTGGACAAATGGCTGTCCAATCTCTTTCTCTGACCCTGAGCGGAACACGCTTTGAAGAAACCTCCCTCCTTCAATAGTGCAGCCAGAAGGAGGCAGTATCTGTACTGTACTTTCACATTGTTGGAAGGAATCTATTGTCCTGGGTCTTAGACAGCTCAACCTATGGCCCCAATCAGAGGGATGGATGAGGAGACTGAGTTTTCAGTTTTCAGTTTGTTGTTTGTTTTGTTAGATCTTCAAAGACCATATTAGGGAAATACCTTTTTAATTCACAGAAAGATGCAAAAATCTGAAGAAATAGGATTTATGACTGAGTAAATATAAATCATCTAAAACAAAACATCAATTAACCTTTTCACCCTCATCCAGAATCAGTTTACATGAAGAATACATCAAGGGAATAAGAAAAAATGCACACTCAATAGAACTGCAAAATCTGAAGGGCTCTCATTATTGTTTACATTATTAGTTAGTTATATATAGCTCATTCTCCCAAAGAAGTTCATATGATCTCAGATCTTATAGTCATATCATGGCTGACCAAAAGCTAATAAAACTTCCCAATATACAGAATAGATATAAATTCAACATTTCATAGGATGTCGGTAGTACTTGTAAACTTGATTCCCATTTTTTTCCTACACTCTGCTTAGCTTCTTAGATTTGTTCCGGTAAAGACTGTCCAAGTGAATGACCTATCCTGAAGATGCATTGTCCAGTACATGTGTGAAAATGAAGCATTGCTCCCAGACCCTTTAGGAAATGGTTCTTCTTCATATCCCTGTAGAAATCCCTCCATTTAAGATCTTTGAGTTTTTTCAATTTTCTAGTGATGGCTATTTATAATTGTCAGAATCTCCAGCTGTTTCAGGTAATAAAAGCAGCTATCAAGTCTAAACGCATCTGTGTCACACATATGGTGTTTCAGGCCAGAGCTTTCATTTCTGAGAAGACAAAGGATGACTATTTGTGCCACTTCTACTGTTTCTGCTCTGCATCTTGCTTCAAAATGCTTGGGTAATTTTCTTTGATGACAAAGCAGCTATATTACAATGGTTTGCTGCTAAGGCAGAACTAATAGGAGCAATAACCCTGAGGTATAAATTACTTGTTTTCTTTCTGGATTTACTAACCTTCTGTGGTGTAAGAAGAACTGTAGAAGCCGTATAAGAATGATTGAGTGGCACTGTGGTTGAATCTTCTTTGAGAAGATGTTCAAGGAGAAAAGATTGTCAGACAATACCTATAAGGACAAGACATTATATGAAGGCCTTCCAAGTTTCATTACTACACTACCAGATTCCACCCCACATTAATTGGCAACTCATTTCTGTATATAATTACACTGAAATCTATGTTTTCCAGTGAACCTTATCTACAGATCCAGACTGCAGATATAGGTAACATAGCAGAGTTTATTAAATGCTGGATGATATGAATGTGCTGAACATTAGAAATCTAATCTTCTTTACTATTAATAGTAATAGCCAAGTTTTCTACTCTATCTCTAATATGAAGAACTTTTGTTCTCATAATGTATGCAGTTGTTCAGTAAATTCCATGGGAAACATTATTTTAAAGTCAAGTATTTATTACATCATTCTTTTGTTTGCAAATATTCTTAATGCCTGCATACATTTAAAATACATTTCTAGTGTAAGCTCTTTTCCCATTTATGAAACTACTCCCTATTGTTTGCTGTTTACCCACCTTTTTTTTTCAGAAGAGACATCTTGCAAAGAAATGTGAAGAGTGAGTTAATGAATCTTTTTGACTGAAGAGGCAGAAGGGATTAGATTCTCTTCAGTTCTGCCATTTATGCCATAACCAAGCCTGGTGATTAGATTGTACAAATCAACTGCCTTAGATAGATCTCCATGGTGAGTTTCTTTTGTAGCACCAGTTTGGCAGATCTTTAAAGAAAAATAGGCAGTACATCAGGAATAGGAATGTGTGTGCATGTGTTTGTGAATGTGTGTGTGTGTGTGTATATATATATATATATATACAGAGAGAGAGAGAGAGAGAGAGAGAGAGAGAGAGAGAGAGAGAGAGAGAGAGAGAGGTGCCTCTCAAAAGATTTTCTTTTGTCAGACATCACAGCAGAAGTAGTAATGTGGGGGAGAGAGAAGATTATATTCGAAATAATAAGTTCCAGCTGTGGGCTAAGTGTGCTTGCCTTTAATAATTAAAATCAGCTGTAGCACTGTACTAGCCATGCTCTAATGTGGGTGCCCTGCATTCAATCGATTTTGCTACAAACATACTGACTCATTTGGCTGGCAGCAGATAACTCAGAGAAAAATCGATCAGCAAGGAAGACCTTTCTCCACTGTGTGAGGGCAGAGAACTGCAGAGTGCAGAAGACAGGTTAGAAATCTTGCACATCTTTCAGAGGGAGGTTTTGTTCTGCAAAAAGGTGTGGAAGCGGCATCTGTTTTTCTGCATAGGAAGAATAAGAATAGTTGTGAATTTTAGGGAGACCTGCAGCTAAGTCAATCTATCATTCTAATCAAGTACAGTTACCAATAGTCTTCCCACCCTCCCCCTTTGGCTCCATTAATATAACTGCACCCAAGTGTTCTCTCCCCACCCCATCTCATTCATTTGATGAAAGAAAGGGCTTTTCATATGTATTTCAAAGGAGAAGATAACTTTTTTGAAATTTTCCTAGGTGGAGCATGAAATGTTACTGATTAAGTGAGAATGGCCTGCATATTATGAGGCAATCTTTTTCTAGCAGTTTGCAGCAAACCTGGATCCACACTTTACTGGATCTCCAATGAAATGCATGGAGCATTTTCAGACTACAAAGTCTGTGCAGCCTGGAATGAAAAGATGTGTAATGGAATAACTGTCATACAACCCTCAGCCACTTTGAAAGGATAGGTAAGTTGATAAATCTTATGTAGAGAAATTAGAACAAAATTCTCAAGCCTCCTGAGAATAAGGTACAAAAACAAGAGTCTGTCTGATGGGTAGCAGAAAGAACCTGCTGAGAAATGGATTTTGTACAGAACTAATTAAAGGGCAACTCATGAGTTTCAAATTGTGTTCCCGGGAGTCCTTGGGTGATAGAATAGTTTTTCATGGATTCTTGTTTCTGTAATTCCTGTAATTTTCTGAATGGGCAGCTCAACCACCATTTTAAATCTTTTTCTGCAGTGCGGAATTCTGTATGAGGAGCAGGGTGAATGTTGAAGCTTGCTCTTCATATTTGGCAGCAGAGTTGAAGGCCATGATCATCTAATATGCTGACAATCCTCCATAATGCACAAAAATTGCTGGTGACAAACTCAAAGTGGAAAGTGTTTTGTTGGTGTTCAGAAATGTAAAAACCACAGACCTACAACATGCAGTACTCTGGAACATCTGGTAGCAATTGGCTGCAGCTAAGATAGAGTATTCTGATTTATAATGTGCAGCCACATTCTGATGGATGCTTTCCATATGTTTTACTTTGCAATGCTAATATTGGCTATAGGTCTATGTACATACATATGGACAGCATTTGTAAATCAAGTCCCCGATATGAAACCCAAGTCCATGCGTATGGTAACATTTTTCTCAAAAGAAGATTCCTAAGGGGAAAGAGGTTCGTGTTTATAGTAATAGCTGACTATAGACAAACTAAGTATGAAGCATTCAGTCTATAGAATTCCTGTAAATTTCTTATTTGAATAATATGAAAACTCAGTATAGAGTAGTCACTCTATGAAGTGGATAAAGTTCATAATTTCTTGACTTTTGGGATTCTCAAAACTTCCAGTAACTATTAATTAAGTCATTCCAATCCTTTCCAATTACTAGATTTCTCTAGTTCATAATATAATCCAAACCGGAGAACGGGTCTTTCTTTCCACTTTCACTGTGCCCCCTTGAACCCTGTAAGAAAATCTGCAAAGGGATGGGGAACAAATATCATGCATCATGATATAATTGTCAGAAAGTTGATGTACACTGTATCTTTTTTATCTTGGCACTAGAATATGTCTCATGCAAAAGATATGATTTGCATAAATTCTGCAATCACATGACATCTTTGTGACCAGTACTGGATGCCTGTGTTGTCCCTATTCACTCCCTTGCAGTCTTCTTTCCTTTTTGGCTATTAGGCTGTATCATCTAAGATTGTAAATAGCCAGAGGAAAAGATGAGAACTCACAGGGCAATTGGGTTGGCAAGAAGGATTTGATCTTTATTGTACAGCTACTACTACTATCAGAAGCAAAAAAGAAAAACCTTTAGAAAGGTAATAGCAACTGAGCTGCAGAACAAGCTACAGTACTGTATCCCAATCTGAATAAAATGGAAGAATGTCTTCCATTGTTAATTTGTATCTGTAACTGCTCCTGTGATGGCCAAGTCTTATATATTATGCTTTAGCATGATTTTACTTGACTGGTTTTTCACTTACAGATTATGGGAATGCAGCCATTTTGACTAATAAATTGAAGTAAGTTAGCATTATGTGTAAATCTAACCATCCTGGTTTGTTTAACACAACATCACTCAGGCAAATTATGGCTTAGTAAAACATAGAAATATAGTCAGTAGGTTTATTCACACCATGTGTTAATCTGCATTGTAATACAGAGAGTCTTAACCAATACCTGAGTGCATGATTCATAATTATGGGCTCACATCTTGTCAAAGCCAAATGTGGGACTACTTCATATGGTGTCAGAAATAGAAAATGTAATATTCCTATGTTACTGTGTTTTAGCTATTCTAGCTCTGTTTTCTTCTTGAATTGCTGTGATTTTTTTTTAGATCTGTAAAATAAAGGAATAGAAAAAATTTTTTTCATCAAACGTCAGAAAGTGACTTTTACTTTGATTAGATTATTATGCATCTTCTCTTTCTCCTTCTCTTAAATAGGACATGGCTTGACTATGACCTTAGAACAGTAGTCCATATAATTAGTAGTCCATATAATTAGTAGTTCATATAATTTATATGATAAGCAGGGGATAATGCTGACCAAGTGGAAGGCATGCCTTCCACTTGGTCAGCATTATCCCCTGCTTATCATATAAATATGTTTGAGGCTACAGTTGGTATATAATGTGTCTCTACATCTGAACCAATTCCTGATGATGACAATTGATTGTGCAAAATGTTTCAATGATGTCTATAATTTTGAGTTGATAAATAAATGATCTATTCAAATTTTAATATAAGACAACCATCATTTGGCATTGTAGTCAATTGCATTTGTGTGGATCAGCCTATTACCTCATATGAACTCACCTGTTGCCTTTCAGATAATTGGACTCCCATACAGTAACTATACTGAATGGATAGTTGGATATATCTAAGCAGTTCCACCTTTGGCACAAACCATTTCTGAGTTCAGCACCATACTAGAATATGGTGCTGAACTATAAGATATCCTGCTATCTTCCTTTGTCTTATCACCTTTTCTGTAAATAGTACAAATCATTAGATTTCACTCTGGAAATTTGTCTTGTCTATTTTTCTTGAAGATCCTAATTACTGTCATCTATTGTTTGCAGAATACCAACTGCTACTGAAAAAAATAGGATGATAAAGAAATCCAATCTTCCTCCCTTTTTTAGTATATTGTATAATGATGATACAAAATTAATTTGTTCTTTGCAACACAAAAAGTAATGTTGAAAGAAAATTATAATTAATGACATTTAAATATAGCTAGAAAATTTCTTCTAGTGCAGCAAGGCTGGAAGACATTTTCTAAAAGAACACTGAGTTGAAATTAAGCTAATCTTTATTATTCTGTCAAAAGGTGGCCAGAACCTGTGAGCTATAATATTATGGGGGAAGGGAAGAATAGCTTATTTCTCTTCACTAATCTAATTCTTTGTTGAATATGAAGCACCTTCTTCCCTCCATCCCTCTTTTACAAATCCAATAGGAAAATATTTTCCAGGTTATTCTTGTAGTTTTATCATTTGTATTTCCCTTTTAATTTTTGAAACTTAAGGTAGTATCTTTTCTATAGCCATTCTCATGGTCTGTTATTTGTATTTCTAGTTGTGATACTTTCTCTGCCAGATAAAATTTGCTACATATTTATTAACATTTTTTAAGCATAGTCTATCTACAGAAGCAGACATCATCACTGACAGTGTTGATTTGTAGTTACTAATTTCTGGATCCATTTTTCAAAGATGTCCTTTGATATATCCAATGCAATAATGTTTTGTGTCATTTTATAAGTCCCAGTATTAACTGACATCAGGAATAGGCTTCCATTTTTTTTCCTTCTGCTTAGAATCTTTTGTGGTCTGTAGTGACCTGTTTCTAAAATCATCTTTGTTATGTCTTACAATAGCCAGGAGTGCCAAAATAAATCTTTTCCATAAGAAGCTATTTTTATCATTAATTTCAAAACCTTATGATAAAAATCAATATTCCAAACTTATCTGAACCCTTAAATCCATTTATAATTTTCAGGAATGAAAATCTTATTTAGCTCTTGTTTATTTCAAATTCTTTAAGTTCTTAAGCTTATAACTGTTTCTTTTATTCAGAGGTGAAAATGAACTCACTCAATGCAGACTTTTCAAACTTATCATTCTGAAGGACTCTAATAAACTGATTAGAAAGTGAGGTTTTCAAACTTAATATCCTGAAAGGCTCCATTGTGATTGCAAGCAAGATGGGTATTCCTGTCATCTCCTGGCACTGAAACCTGTGGAAACCTGTTCAGAAAGCAGCTACCTGGAGCACATATGGGCAATTCCCCATTATCTCTTTATCCTGGTTCTGAGGAAGGAGTCTACTTACTGATTCTTTGGGTTTTTGTTGCGGTTGTCAACTCTACTTTTGTGGAAATGTCATCAGTTTGCTTACCTTTCTTGGAACTCCCCTTACTGTATTTTTTCTTAAAACATTTCAAAACATATATCACTCCCTGTCAAAGTCAAGCTTGCTCCTGGTGTCTACATCTATAGTGTTTTCTTGTCAATATCATAGAAATAGGGTACTGCTACATTCTTTAAAGAAGTTTATTTTTGACTTCCCAATCTAGATCTAGACTTCTGGAGTTCGCATTCAAGTACTAACAACAGATAGAATTATCTTCAAGTTCCAGTTTATATAGGACTTTTGGGAAGAAGGAATAAAAGAGTGTGATGCCCCTAGTACCATGTAATGCCATTTCTGCACTAGTGATTTATAGTGTATCTTCATAATACTATTCGGATGTTGCTGAGATGGTGTAAAGTCTGGGCTGCCTTACTATTTAGGTACAGTGATGGTTAGATGACTCTGGAAAATAATATAAAATGTGACCATGGGCATTATCTGCTTCAAGGACCAAAGGTTGCCCAATGTAAGAACAGGTTCAAATGATTTCTCTTTATTGCTTTGTTATGAATGACTCCCCGGGGTGTAGTGAAGGCAACTAACAAGACACTATATAGCATGATAGTGAAACAGTTCTCCAACTGAAAACAAAATAGTAAAAACAAAAGTGAGGCAGTTAAATGTATGAACGTTTTTTAAAAAAGGTTCAATTGGAGGTCTATTTCTTTATTCTTTTTTAACTCTGTCTAGTAATCAAGCAAACAGGACATCACAATAAGTAAGCTCTTTTCTGTTACCACTGATTTAACCTTTGATGGTAGTGACATTCAGAGCAGGGCTTCCAATGTGGACTTAACCATACCCAGATTTATGCAGGAGAAAACTTTGCCATTAATAACGCCTGAATAACAAAACTTTATGAGGAGAAGCATCCTGATGACATACAGATGCAGACAGGTTGATTGTTAGGAATAATTGTAGCATTGTTCAGCACGGTTAAATTATGTTTCTGAGGAGAATTTAGATAAAAGGCACAATGAATAAATCACAGGATGGAAGTCAATAACCTAATTATTTTTACCTTAAGCCTTCTCTTTCAGGATTCTGCCACCAGTCTGGAAAAGGGTTGCTTGACAACACCCAGCAGGATGGCATTACTGTGAGTGTTAGTGCTTATTGATTGCTTTCACTGGGTTCTGTTGCAAGACATAAATAAGAACAGTCCTGGTGAAATTGATCACATCGGGTCTTTGCAGCATGTCTGAGTTCAAAATCTTAACTGAATACTTTAAAAGGCCAGGTTGTTTAGAGTACAGCTGAAAGAAAAGAGCTCTCAAATATTTTCACAAAAGATGCTATTATAGCTATTTTGTTAATATGGAAAATGATCCATTAATTAATGAATCTGAGTCAAGCAAATTTAAGAATCATTCAACAAGTTCTGTGTTGCAGATGCTTGCCATTTCCTTCAAAGCAGTTTGATATAATGGGTGATGGAGGTGAAACAGCAAAGGCAGCGTTTGACATTTCAGTGCCGATGAATTCATCAACATCCTACCCAGGCAAAATATAGGAAGAGAGAAATAAATTCCATAAAATATTTAGGAATAATAATCCTAACCAGGGATTAGTAGCATATGGCCTCCAGACATTAATTGAACCCCAGTTCCTATAACTGATTGCCCACCCAAGTATGGCCAAGTGCAATAACCACATTTATTTTTCTGTCTGGAAAAAAAAGATTTGTATTAGGTGATACAGTATAATTTCCACTATTAATTATGAAATAGAAGATTCTTTAGAGCTCTAATTGGCTGTGTTGGCTTAGATTGCTAGAAAATATGAGTCGTCATCAACTGAAGAACCACAGAATCTCTATCCTTCATCAACACTGTCAAGCAATGCTCTTCAAAGTTTCAGAAGGAGATCTTTTTTTAGTATTACTTGGAAATGTCTCAGATTGAATCAGAGGTTACCTCCAGGCAAAAATGCAAGACTGAAATAAGACTAGCTAATGAAAGACATGTCAAAGGTGCTTGTGCCGTCCCAAGTGAAATGAAAATAGCAATGGCCAGGTAAAATGCATCAGCTGAAGAGCATCTAATACAATAAATCCAATAAATTACTAAGGCAGACCTGGGCATTTTACTGCCCGCAGGCCACATCCAGTCCTTTGGCTGTCCCTGTGCAGCCTTCATGAAGTCAATTGGAAATCAAATATAAATAAGTATATCCCATGCTTGCAATACAATTGCATTGCTTTTATTTTGAAGATGCTATTTTTTCAATTTACACATGTGTCTGTGTGCATGCCTAGGCATTTCACAACAGTCCTAGTTTCTCATGTGGCCCCTTGAGAAAATTAGTTGCCTACTCCTGTACTAAGGCATAGGATGGTCTGGTCTTTGTTACTTTATTACTCTATCACTCTTGTCACTGAGAAACAAAAGATGAATGGAAGCCATGATGTCTTTGAATAGTGGCAAAGTAGGAAATGTTGAGGATTAAGAAAGCTCATAATACAATAACAGTTAAGACTGCAGGTAAAATTTAGTGATGATTGGAAAGATTTTAGTCCTTCAGTGAAAGGTGCCAAATCAAGTGAAAAAGCAACACAAGCTAAGCCATATAAGCCTCTTCATTCAGATCTTCTGCCATATGCGCCGAAATCTGTTTGATAGTCTTAAATCTGTTCAGGTTTAGCCAATACCACTAATAACTTAGTAACCCAGGCCAAGTCCAATTTATTAGCCAAGTGTTTCCTAATTTTCTTTCTGCAGTAGAAACTTTGATCTTGTAAAATGTTAGATTTGCCAAAATATGTTGCCTGCATCACTCTTCCCTTATATTGTCAAGCATTTCTAAGGAAAGTGGCCAAGCCTTTAAGTAGATTTTTTCTGTCCCTCTATCAACCCCTCAGCTACATCCCAGGCATGCCAGCTTGCTAATGTTTTTTTTTTAATCTCTGCTGTTAGAATCATGAAGTAGCTTCAAAAATATCAGTCTTGGTTTACTTACAATGACCATGGTATGATTTCTATAGTCTTCATGTAATTTGACATTTGCTTTTTTCTAGGTTTTAATTTAAGCCAGTCTATTACTTCAGGCAACAGACATGTTGTGACTTGTTACCTTCTTGTGTGTCTAATTTATAATTTCAGAATAACTCAGTACCAACTTATGGAGTTGGTTGTCCGTTTTTTTTTTGTAAAGTTCCTTTCCTTCAACAGCAGTAAAATAGAGTGGAACATTAATTTGATGGTTATTTGTCATGCAGCTGTTAAGAGTAACAGTTTTTTTTAACCTCTTCTAAAAATATTCTATTCTGGCCTCAAAACTATGTCTCTTAAATATGCCAAAGTATTAGGTGTTAACAGTGGTGGGATTCAAATATGTGAACAACCGGTTCTCTGTGTGGATGCCACTTCCGGAAGTCCATTCTGGGCCTGGGCAACAAAAAATTAGCTACCGGTTCTGCCGAAGTGGTGCGGACCGGCTGAATCCCACCACTGGGTGTAAAAGATTCTTGCTGTTTAAGACTGAGATAATAGGAGTGCTGATAGTCCCCACTTTGTGATTTGCAACAGTAAGGAACATGGATTGAGCTCCCCTTCTGCATAATGCTCTGCCATTAGATATAAAAGGTGTACCCTTACTCCTATTATGGGGACTTCTGACCAATGAAATGATGGACTGAACACAGCTCTGTAAAAAGCAAAAACAGTAACTTGAAGAACTGGTGAGTAGATGAACTCACTAGACAGAGAGAAGAAAAGAAATGGGAGATCATCCGCAAGTTGCTCCAAATTAGGACATTACAAGACAGCAGCCTTCAATGGTTTTGAGCATCGGGAGATGAGAATAGCCATTATACTCAAACTGCAATATGTGTCTTTCAAAGGTCACTAAGTTTGAACACTTCCTTTTCTAATCTCATTATGAAATTGCTTATTAACTACTTTTTGGCTATTAAAAACCTCTGAAGTCTGAAAACTGATGAATCTCTTTAGTGTTTAATGAAAGAAAATTTTAACTACAAGCTTAAGAACTAAAAAAACAGCAAAAAGCTAATTAAGATTAAGATTTTAGAAAATTGTAAATGGATTAAAGATTCAAGTGAATTTGAAAGATTTTGGAATTAATTATAAAGAATTCTGTCTATGTTTTGAATTTTAAAAAAATTATAAGATTTTTAAAAAATTAGACACTAAAGGAAAGGAAAGATATCAATTAAGGGAGAACACAAACTTGACTAATAGTTTCAATATGGGGCAAATTATTCTAACACTGGAAATATTAAAAGAAAAAAATGAAGTCGAAGTTAATATTAACCTCAACAACAATATCTGCCTCCATGGATACTGTATTAAAAGATATTTTGGAGGATGAACAAGATTTATTTGACTAAATGAAACTAAGTTGAAAGAGGATTTACAAAGGCTACGAGAATGATATGGAAAAAGATGTTACACTGGATATGCAAAAGAAACTGGCTGATGTTTTAAAAGGGACATACAATAAAACAAGAAAGTGAACTCTCTCTATATATATATAGGACTTACAAAAGACTTGTTAAAGCTTTGAATAATTTTATGAGAAGGCATAAACAAGAAATGAAAATAAATCAAGTTCTATGACATTATTTGAATGGAATAAAGAGTAAGATTGCTTGAAATAAAAGGAAGGAATATAACATTGGTTTATTTGGTCAAGATTAATAATAGATACACTATTATTTCTGTTAATACTTACGGATTTTTCTGACACCTGGACTGAAATGACAATATTTTATGGATTTGTTTATTGATAAGAGATTGGATATAGGAAGAAAAGATTATTTGTTGTAATTTAAGAGACGATGAAAAGTGACCAAAAATGTTTATACTTGTGATGAAGGTTTGAAATCTCTTCCTGTGTGTGTGTGTATGTGTATGTGCATGTGTGCTTCTTTACTATATTCTTACTATTCTTTCTTTTCTTTTTCCTTTCTAGTCTACACCTTTTCTTCTTTTTTCTTATATTTTTCTTTTTTTAACTTGTATTGATTTCTACTATTGCAATTGTAACAAAATTACTTGAAAAAGCATTTATAGCAATTAAATGCTGTGATTTCCTAGCTGTTCTGAGTAGCTTGAGAACCTCTATTTCCCACCTCATCAGTTTTAGCTATTGTGCAGAAAAAGATTTGGGGATGAAAATAATGTACTGCCTGCTCCAGAAGTAACTAAGAAATATTACATTTCTCTATGAATATATAGCTGTATTATTTATAAAACATATATAATTGCGGTATACAGCCCATCTGTACCTTACCTTGGAAACATAATCGGAGAGAGATAAGAATTCATTTAATCAAGCAGTAAAAATAATTCTTCAACAAGATGACCACTGAACAGTAGGAACTTTCCTTTTTCCTGCCAATGATCTGCTGATTTTGCTGCTAAAGCTGGTTCTTTGGCAGTGTTGCTCCCTGAATTTGAATGGGAGCACTTAGGAATGACCCAAGACAAGTTTCAGATGGCCATGGGCCCACCTGGGAAGGGGAGTCTTGAAGATTCCAGTTCCCCGTGGGAACAGTCGGAAAGTCACTGGACATCCATCTTCCTTTCTGCAGTTCATTTTTTTTTAGGTATGCGTGGGTTTAACTTCACTTTTGGAAGCTTTTGTTTCACTTTGCTTTCTGTCTTTAAAAATTAATTAGCTAAGATATGAGAAAGATGTAAAATTAATGGGATTCTACAAAGAACAGACACCATTAGATAAAATACTCTTAAAAAAAGATGAAAATCTGATCAAGAAACTTTATAAATTTTTGTTAAGATGGAAGATGGAAGAAGAACAAGTAAAAGAAACAATGATAGTGTGGGCAAGGAACTTTGGTTATTCTATAGACTTAGAAGATTGGCAAAAATTTTGGGATCGAAATATTAAATTTACTAAAGCAGCTGCATATAAGGAAAACTTATATAAAATGTTTTATAGATGGCATATGACACCAGTTAGACTAGAGAATTTTTTTAAAAACATATCAAATATTTGTTGGAAATGTAAACAAAAACCAGGCACTTATCATCATCTCTGGTGGATATGCTCTAACGCTAAGAAATTTTGGTTTAAGATTCATATGTGGTTAGAAAAGATGATTAAAATAAAGATAGAATTTAAACCGGAATTGTGTTTGCTAGGAATATTAGGATTTAATTATGGAAAAGAGAATGAGTACTTAATATTACATGTATTAACAGCTGCGAGAATAGCATTTGCCCAATTCTGGAAAAATGAAAATCTACCATCTGACCAGATTATAATAAGAAAAATACTTGAATGTGCAGAAATGGACAGATTAATTTTAGAAATGAAAGAGAAAGAAGACTCAGTCTATTTTAAAACATGGGATAAATTTTACCAATGGTTAGCAATACGATAGAATAAGAAAATGATATGAAATTTTAATGGGTTAATTGATATTTTGTATTTAAATTTCATGTTTATTCCTATGAACTTTTCTTCTTTTTTATTTGTGATTTTAACAATAAGTAATTATAACCAATAAGTAATATATTAATGTGTTAAAGTTATTATAATTAATTAGTAATATATTAGTAATATATTAAGTATTGCTATTTTATATTAATTACTGTGATTGAATATGTATACCCGGACGGGTTTACTTGCTGAAGCGTTGACTTACTGTGGGGGACAACCCCACTATTGTACCTATCCCTTCCCCTGGTCTAACCTCTTTTGTTTGTTACCACTTGTTATACCCTTATTGACCCCACTTCCCCTTTACCCTTATAAAATTTAATAAAATATTTATAAAAATAAAATAAAAAAATAGCTGGTGGACTGCTGATTTATTTTAACCCTCTGCTGGACTTTTTTTTTCTTTTCTCTTTGATTTATGTTGTTGTTTTAAATAACTTTTGCTTTTCCATAAAGAAAATACGGTGTGTTCCTGACTAGTGAAAGTGCTTTCATTTCATTTACATCTATATTGTATTTTTACTACCTGGTTTTTGCATTTTACCAATTTGCAAAAGATTTGGAGCTTAATTTTTTAAAATTTTCTTTTAATTTTAGATTGAAATATCCCAAAAATATCTTCCCTCTTTCTTTTTCTACATTATTTCTTCACTTTGAGGAATATTACTTAAATGTTCTTTGTTTCCTGTGTTCTCTTATCTATCATTTCTAAATTACCTAGAGCAACAATGTATCAAATTAAAGACAAGCAAATGTGGCTGACATCTGAAAAAAGACTGGGAACATGCAATCCCTAGTTGAAAACTTTTTCAAATAGTTTGATGAAATAGCTGCGGAAAAGATTCAGATGCATATAACTCTAGATATATTAGATTCACAAAAATAATGGGATCTGAAAGCAGCAGATTTGCTGGAAAGAAATATGGACTTTACAGACTTAGAACTAACTAAGTAATGGATTGGACATACCTCTCTGAAGTTCCAGCCTGCATTCTTTTACAATAGCAGAAACCTGAGTGGAGAAGTGATAAATTGGTTTTCCTTAAGACACTTGAAGGAGATTGGGAAATGGATTGATCACATTTAACTGGAAAACAATTTCATCCAGACTTTTTTGGAAAGATAGACCAACTTTGGAGACTGGATTTATTTAACCAACAACAATTGATAAGAGATGGTATTAAGAAACAAACATGGATATTTGATCCAGGATGAATCAGTGTTAATTAACTATTGGGACAATTTAGGCTAGATAAGACGCCATGGTAAATTTTCTATGGATTACAATAATAGTTTGTTAACAGAAGTTGATCTTGTCTTTTTCTATAATTATTGCTGTTCTTGTTAATTATTTTATCATTAATATAGAATGTAGATGACAGGTTAATAATTTGCAAATAGATTTAGTAGTTTAAAATTTTGGTGGGCCTGTTTCGCAAGGGGTGGGAAACTGATATTATTGTAATATATTAATCAGTATTCAACTGAGGGGGATAATATGTGTTAGTTTTTTAATGCACTTTTTAAAATGTCATTTGTTTGGTGTTTTTTCTTTATTTCTTTGTTTTTTTTAAAAAAATGGAGTTTTGTATTTTAACATTTTTTGAATAAGATAAAAATAGAACAGCAAAAAATATAAATAAAACAAGGTGAAATCTGTAATACTCTGATTTCTCTATCAGATAACATGAAATTGATTTGGAGGTTTGTTGTTGTTGTTGGACCCAGTTGCTCTATATCGATAAAAGACTGCTGGTGTTGTAGTTGAAACCTGCTGATCCCCACAAAGTTGTTAAAAGCTGAACCTACAGGTTATTCCACTGGTTAATTGTTCTAACTGTCAGGAAGTTTCTCCTTAGTTCTAGGTTGCTTCTCTCCTTGATTAGTTTCCATCCGTTGCTTCTTGTCCTGCCTTCAGGTGCTTTGGAGAATAGCTTGACTCCCTCTTCTTTGTGGCAGCCCCTGAGATATTGGAACACTGCTATCATGTCTCCCCTTGTCCTTCTCTTTATTAAATTAGACATACCCAATTCCAGCAGTTTGAAGGAAAGCAAGATTTCCTTAGGAAATAGTTCACCTCTTTCTGTGATAGTTAGATGCTATTCTGGACTTCACTTCTGAAAAATTGCAGTAATCATTAAATGTGGTTTGATCCCACATCAAATTTTCCTTGATGGTTTAGTTGGCTTGTCTCCAAAGCATCTCATTCCTTTCCCTGAGAACATATGCATGTGCCATGATATAACAATCCAGATTATGACTTCAATGTGAAAGTGCTCCAAAAATGTGCTGCCTATATGATAGATGATATTTGAAAAAATATTCTATTTAAAGAATAGAATTCAAAAGTTCTATGCATAGACCAAATACTGCTCACACTTAGCTTATTTTAAGATCTAAGATATGCTATCTGAGGCCACCTCCAAAGCTTTGGTTGCAACTCTCAAACATATTCAAAAACTTGCTATCAGATTGTAACATTATATTTATAACTGGTTCAATGAACCTTTTGGAATGTATCAGTGGACTTCAATATCTTCAATATCCTAGCTTTTAGAACTTTGCACATTTATCATGATAGAATAATTTTTGGTTGATGCCACTTCTGTACCATGTGATGCATTCTACATGGAGCTATAGAATGTCATTATTTATTAATTTATTTATTAAATTTACATGCTACCCATCTTGCCTAGAAGTGAGTCTAGACAACTTAGGATCAATAAAAACAACAAAGTGTACAGTGAAACACAGAACACTATTACCTTCCCATCAAAGAGGTACCTATTTATCTACTTGAATGCAACAAGCTTTCGAACTGCTGTTGGCAGGAGCTGAAGCAAGTGATAGGAGGTTACTCCATCACAATGGTAGGATTTGAACCATTGGAGTATAGACCTTCAATTCTACCACTGCGTGACATATATATATATAATTGTGAGGCAAAAAGCTATATTTTTCAGGTGATAATATTCTCTTGAACCACTTCTGTACTTAGTACTTACAATTCTGTAATTTCAAGGACTTAGTACTTGAAATTTTACAATCAGACAACATAAATGAATTTTCATTGCCCTTTCCATGGACAAAAGACTGATATTGTAGGATTGGAAAGATAAATGCACTTTTTTCACTTTTTATTTTTTTTAAAAAAACAGTTTTTTATTTCTTTGACAATATATATATATATTTATTTTTGTCTTTTTTCAGGTTTTTTTGTTATTATTTTTAAAAAAGAATAAAGTAACATAAAAAATTACCCCAGTTATGATTTGCTCCTGAATTATCTTCATCTGATTTGTGAATGTATTTTAATTTTGGATATCTTTCAATTTTTTTACTACAAGTATACAAATGTATAGTATATTTTCCCTATCTGTATTATATTTATTATAATATTATGTTGAAATTTAATGCATGTCGCATACTACAAACAGAGCTAAGTATCTGTGTTGTGTCCATACATAGTAATTTTTATATATTTGAGAGTTGGAGGTGGGTTAAATACAATTATACACAGAAAGAGAAATGGGAATAATAATTCATTTAATTAATTAATGAAAAGTTTCATCCCATCTTTTTTGTTCAAAAGACTTCCAGATTCAAAACAGTAACAAATATGTAATGTTTAAAAGTTGCAACAAAGCTATGACAGAATAAATACAATATTTTGAAAATAGCAACAGGGAAAAGTCATAAAAATGAGTCAAGTTACAGGTTGTCTCAGGGCTGCAGACCCAAAACAGATGGAATAAAGAAAGAATAGTTGTGTTGTCCTGCTAAAATTCTTTGCAATGGAGTAAAAACAAATCTTGTCTAGAGACTTTCTCTGGAACTGAAGGATACCAAGGCAGGTGACAAGCAAGTCTCTTCAAGGCTAGTTTTCTGTAAGCATGCACACATATGCTGAACAAGGAGTTCCAAAGATTCAGAGAGCAGATATGATATAAGCATCCGTTTCCTTGACTAGAAAGTAGCTGCTGGAGATACTGATACTTGAAAAACAGATTATATTTAAATATATTTAGTGAACATGTCTATGTATACCATATTTGGGGGAACAAACAAATAATTAGCTAAAACACACACACACACACACACACACACACACACACGGTACATATACAGTATGCACAGTGGTGGGATTCAAATATGTGAACAACCGGTTCTCTGTGTGGATGCCGCTTCAGGAAGTCCGTTCTGGGCCTGGGCAACAAAAAATTAGTTACCGGTTCTGCCGAAGTGGTGCGAACTGGCTGAATCCCATCACTGAGTATACATATAGTATACATATAGATGTCTGTATATAATATTATATCCAGACGTTGGGAACCATCACTTTTAATAGATGTTTAGTGTTGGATACAAATATATTTTTGGCATATGGATTCATCAGATGTATTTGGGTTTCATGTTGGCTCTTGTTGCATTCTTTTCATTGAGACAGATATGAAATTATTTTTTCCCTTTTTATTTTTACTTTCCTTTCTTTTCCATTCCTTTCCAAAAAAGCTTATTCCAAAGCAAGACTGAATGGGTTCTGAATTAATTGCATGATGCGTAACAAATGAAGTAATAGATATGGCTATCTAAAGTTGTGGGGAAAGCAATTAAGCCATTCAGTTGAGAGATTAAAATAATTTTTCTATACCACTTTAGTGCACGAACTGGGGCAAATAGCACTATTTTATTCAGCAAAGTTGGCTCCAGTAATCAGTGGTTGTCAATATTTACTAGGGTACACACATGATAGTAGCAAAACTCATTAAAGTAAAAAGAAAAATTCTAGTTATTAATGAAAAGTATAAAGGATAGCAGCTTTTAATGCACATTTTATCCAAAAGGGCTTTTACTTCAAACTTTCTGCAAATCTTCATTAGTAAGACTCCTAGAATATAGTTTATGTGACAATTCTTTTTATATTATGCCTACTAATATAATTTCTATTCCTTGGTGAAAATGCTTTGCATTTTAGAAGTGCTTTTCAATTTGCATTTTAAAGCTTGCAGAGTATTATAATTATTATCACAACTATTTTATGAAATCATTTCTTCTCATGTTGTTTTTCTCTACCATCTCTTGCCAGTTTAAATGTAAAGTGTATCTCTTGGCCTTATTCTAACCCAAGATTTAAACAAAATCTCTGCAACTTATACATTGTGTTGAACATAAAAAGATTGTAATGATATAGTTTAGGTCATACTTTCTACTTAGTTCTATTCATATTTAATTCAAAAAATAGGTCTATTATCTTCTGATTATATTGATTTACAAGACAAGTTGTAGCTAAATAATTGCTTTCCCATTATAATAATCTAATATATAATATATAAATTCAACAGAACTGTTGAGAGCAGCCAACATTTGCAAAAATGGGAAAAATATTTTGGCCTTTACTAAAAACTAAGTCTATTTGAACTGATTCCTTTTGATTTATCAGGCCTTCTGTGGTTGCTAGCTTGAAATGCAGCAGACCTGACAAATGAGCAGGTGGTGGATAAAGGTTATAAAAACAGGGCAGCAGCTAGTGTGTGAAATGGGAAAAAGTGGGATCATATTGGAATACCATCAAAATTCAGCAGCAACTTTTGAAGGATATTTGGATGCCATAGCCCTGAGGCCTTAGTGCATTGTGCACCTTTTTTGTATTGATTCTACCTGTATTTTATAAATCTTCCTAACAAATATCCATGATAGAAAATAGTTAAAAAGATAGTAAAAAGGAGCAATATAAAAAAGAATATCTTGAATCCATCTGAAAATTTTTCTACCATCAGAATCTTAAAAAACAAGCATACTGGGAAGCCAGAAAAAGATGAATTTCTAAATAGAAATAACTGCCTTATAATCTAAAACAAGTTTAAAAAGAAGATAACATAACTGGAAAAGGAAATAGATAATTTTTGAATTATCAGCTTTATGCTGTTGAGTAAAAATTCAGAATCCATCCTGGATTGCAGGCTAATGAGGCAACAGCAATATATAAGTTGCTGTTTAACATCTCTATTTGCAATGATGCCCTTTGGTCCCACTATGCCCTATATATGTATTAGACATCCAACAAAGGGTTATTGCATTCCGGTGCTTTTTTCAAAAGGGTGTCCACCTGTCCTGAAAAAAGTAAGCTGTGAGATGGAGAATTGTAAGAATTCTGAAAGGCCAATAGAGTAATTGGGAGCAATCTCATTACTTTATCTTCTTATAAATTATGGGTCTCCACTGACCACATCCATCAGTGGAACAGCTTGCCTCCAGAAGTTGTGAATGCTCCAGCACTGGAAGTTTTTAAGAAGAGATTCGACAACCATTTGTCTGAAATGGTATAGGGTTTCCTGCCTGAGCAGGGGGTTGGACTAGAAGACCTCAAAGGTCTGTTCCAACTCTACTACTACTACTACTACCAAATAGCTATTATGGGTCTTCACTGACCACATCCACCAAATAACTCTGTGATACACAATTTTCAATGAACCCCAAAAGTGGCTTATTCTTGCTTTATTAAGCAAGTGATATATACAGACTATTTGTTGAAACGTCCCTTGGCATCCTAAGAATTGGTCTTATGTGTATCCAGATTATCTTTGGAACCAAGCAGTGAGATACATTCTCCAATGAAAGGTGGTAACATTCATCAGACCAAATACTGAGTTATTCCGATACACTCTATTTCTCGCCAGCCTCTCGCCCTCATATTTTTCCAGCAGAAGTTCAAATTGCCTATTCTATCAATAGCTTTTAGGAGCATTACTATTATTGGTTGTCTTGAATATGAATAGGATAATTCCCAAAGTCCCCACTCTTTTACATCATTCCCTCAGGTCACATTAGCATACAGATGGTCTGTAACAAATGAGGCATGAAAGATGTAGGTTTGAGGAGCCAGTAACTGAAACCAAATCTTTAAATTAGATAGTTTTCAACAGGCAATTATATTTTTCTTTCACTGTGCCAATGATAGAAATGGATAAAATTATTCTTGAGCACCACTTTCATTGGTGGAAAGTGGATCTGAACTGCTAAGTGATATGCTGATGGAAGATTTGATGTCATTTAGACAGCAAACCAAGATATTTTTTTTTACCCAGAAAATTCTTATTACTTTCTCAAAATATGAATGTTTAAAATCTGAAGGCAGATAATTATCTTTCATTATATCATTCCCCGCACATCTCTACTTTCTCAGGAAGTGGCTTTTTAGTTCCATATAGCAAAAGTGAGCCAGCGTGATGTAATGATTAAGGTGCTGGACTAGGAGAGGAAGACCCAGATTATAGTCCTCCCTTAAGCAGGAAAGACAGTTGGTTGACCCTAGGCCAGTCACTACCCAGCCCAAACCAATATCAGGAATAGCAACAAGCTGGCTAGTATACAAGACTTGTTGCATGGTACATTGATTAGTTCCACTATAAGAACTAAGTGAGCTCAGTGCAAAAATAGAAGCCCTATAACTATGTGGAATAAAGAAGAAGAAAAACAAGTTCCTTATGGCAAAAGTGACCACTGAGAAACTAGTGTCTAATATATGGTTGAAGCTACAGAAGTGGCCAAAATTGTGGAAACCTTTTGGGAAAAGTGTACATTTGAGGTTTGATGGCTAATAACACCACTTTTTTGGGAGTAGTACCATAAAATTATATATCAATCAATTATATATCAAAGATAATTTAATCAAGAATGTAATGCAATATAGTTTGCTCAATTATCTGTACTGTATTCTATGAAACATTATAGCCAAATAACCAGAAAAAGGAAGCACAACTTGCTTAGGTTGATATCAGGTAGCTTTCCTTCATCTGATTGTAGCCAATGAGCATGAGTGTTTAGCGAGCCAATCAGATCACAGTAGGATTCAGTTATTGATGTCATGTATTGAAGCTGAGAGGAGGACATTTGTCAGTGTGTTATGTGATCGCTATCAAGTTGGTTGGGGGTTTTTTTCCTTTCATTTAGTGAGCTTGTAAAATGTAATAAAATTAAAGTAATGGTGCAAAGAGTTGACTGGTTGCCCAGAAAGCAATGTAAAATAGTATTATTAAGTTGACAAGGCTACAGTTATAAAGAAATTGGAAGAAAAATTGGTGGAAACTTAACCAAAGGTGGCATTTCTACTGTACACTTTTCCCAAAAGGTTTCCACAATTTTGGCCACTATTGTACAAGCACTGGTGCCTGAGAACTGAACAAATCTGAATTTAGTGGTGCAAAGTTCTGACTTGACTTTTATTGTATTGAAAAACTGTTTTGGCTTGCAGGAATTAAAAATTCAGGCATAATCCAGTCATGTTTTCTAACTTGCTTGTAAGCACATTTATCCGAAGAATTTCCCACTGTGTTCTGTGCCATTTCCAGATGTTGCCTTGAATTACAACCTTGCAGTAGGACCATATGCATGTAGTGATGTTTTAACAGGATTATAGTTATATATTGATATCTTATATATATATATATATATAGCTGCAAGAAAATCCCACCAATAACTTTAAGGCACTTACATACAAGGCTTGCATAGATTAGTTCTGTGCTTCTGTGATTCTACATGGCCTCTTCTGCCTTCTGCTCAAATTGGTGTTACCTGATTTGCAATGTGGAACTCTATGTGTGTCTGAGAAAATTGACTTATCATTGATACAAACACCAGCCAATCTCTTTCTTCTCTTTATTTCTGCTGCAATTGTTAGGCAATGAGAGTGCTTTGATGTTCTCACACCAGGCTTCAGGACAATCTTGCCATCATAAAAAGAAATATAACATGAGGGAAGAAAGATGTGATGAAAGCCAGCTGGGGCCTTCTTCATTGATCAGCTGGGGGAAACCCTGCTTGGCTCATCTTGAGTCCTCATAACAGCTAAAGTGAGAACAGACGTAAGACTGCTATTAAACATTTGACATGGACCATGAATGTGCAGAAATGTCCTTCTCAATAAATATCCATATCACTGGAGAACTCATTTTGGACTATCAACGTGTACTTTTTCCCATAGCTTTTAAGCATTTTGACCAGAGCTTAAAAGTAGTTTGATGTGCTAAATTCCATTGATGATTTGAATGAATTTGCCACATTTGTAGGGATGACAATAGAAAGCTAAAGTGATTGCTTTTCTGTTTGCTGTAGCATTTTTGCATTCCTCTCCCCCATTTTTCTTTTCCAAGATGAAAGCAGAACAATTTTGGCAATGTTTTCCTGTACAGATAATCCTCGCTTTACAATCAGTTGAAGTTATGATGGACCTCTTCAGAGCTACTTGTGACTCGATTTTGAAGTCCTGATAGCCACACACGCACACAGTATGGTTTTGTGACTGTATTTTGAATTGTTGGCAACTGGCTTGCATTTATGGCTCTTTGCAGAGTCCTACGGTCACTGCAATTTTGGGCATTTTTTGCCTTTTTCCGGCATTTATTTCCAGTTTCTGGCCATTGGGGAAAATGGACTCACCTAATTGTCTGCCACATTTGCTTAGTGTGTTTTCTTAACAACTGCTGCAAAAATGCTTGTAAAATTGGATGCAGTGACATGATGAGTTCAATTACAGTCGTAAGTCAAAAATGACTATATTTGTTGGGTGTACTAATGGGATCCAATTCAGGATTTCCGTCAGTGATGGTTTTATGCTGAGTTTTTCTTTCTTTGTTAAAAAGTGTCATTTTATGACTTCTGAAACTGAGAAGCCCACAATTGCCCAATGGATTTTTTTTTTCAGTATTTGTATTTCTGCAGTGGAATAATTAGAAGTGCAAAAGCTTTTTTAAATAATTAAAACAAAGAGATTGCTTGTATGATGCCAGAAAGTGTTAGAAATGATATTTTCTCTGTAGGATAATCAAAACAATCCTTAAAGCATTGTTTATACTATCATACAATTTAGTTAAAGCAGTAAAAACAAATTAATTAAGAGAGCTTTGGTGATAGTAAAGTAGTTAATTGGTTCATATTGTCAGATTAAATTCTGTATATGAGATGCACCACTGAAGATGAAAAGAATGTTTGCGTGAACTTGATATAAGTAATTTGAAAAAAAATTCTTATTTTTAAAAAGAGAATAATAAAACATTTCTCTTTAAAATTCACTATTAGTATTATTGTTAAATGGCTCTAAACCTATGTTATTCAAAAGAACAGAAGCATAAAAGTTTTGCAGTTCTGGTTTCTAATGACATTTGTGCATATTAAAATTTAACTTATTTTGCATATTCTAAGCCAAGGAGTGCTGTTTTGGGAAAAGGTTTGAGGCATGATTTATATGCTTTTAATTTTTTTGTTATATATGTCCATTGCTAAAAAAAAACATTTAAACTCTGTACAGAGATCTATGGAATAATAATAATAGCATCAAAAGGCTTACATACTCTGTTTCAGGAATGTAATGAATACTTGAGGGAATCTGATACACAGTTTCCCCACTGAATTCTTACTCTAAAATAATTCAAAATAGCTATATAATGATGTAAAGTGTAAACCTATTTCTCTGTATGAAGTTCACAGTGATTTCAGGTCTCTCGGCCTCACAAGTCTGTTATGTGGGAAAATGGAAGTTAATAGTGATAGGATCCTGGATGAAAGGTAGGAAATAAACCTAATAAATAAATATACTGTATGTTGAATGGAGTTATTGGCAAGCCTTGTCCTATCTCTTTGTTATTTGTTATTTATTATCAGTCTAAATTGTCCCAATTTATAATACAAGTAACACATTATGGAATCTCCCCATTAGATATCTGATTGTGGATATGTGTTCTGGTAGGATAGCTACATTATAAGTGTTTGGAGAGTTTGCTATTATACAATTTGGAAAAATTTGGGACTTCCCTCCTAAGCTCCAAGGTGATTTCTTAGCCTTTATGGGAATATGACTGGATACTTCCTTCTGTGCAAGTCATCAGCTGTGGGAGTTCTATCTACATCTATTTATTCAAGAACTAATGTTAGAAGAAATGAAGTTTTTGTTTTTCAATATGCTGGGTACTATTTCTCTTCTCAAAAGCAGTAGCAAAAATAAACTTGCCAGGGAAATTTCTTCAGACTCTTGGGCCAGGAAGTCAATTAAAAAAACAACCACCTTATTCAGGATCTCTGATATCGAGCAGCTTTTCTTTTATTTTGCTTTTTTAATGTTAGGTATTAATCATGTAGTGCTAATCTTTACAGCAGTTATTGTTTTTACTCATGGTGCCCTTGACTGATTTAGCCCTTGGGCATGGTGGATATATAAAATGGCAATCAGCACAGTAATTCTTGGAATTGATTTGATTGTCACTACTGCCAAAGACATGGAAATGGCATAATAAATACAACAGACACAAATGATGAAGGAAATGTCATTCAGTGGTAGCACAAGTCCTTTGCCTGTAAAAGGTTCAATATGAGATATAGCAAATTGGAAATAGAAGGCAGATATTCGGAAATATACCAATGTTTTCCAGGCACATTGGAGACTTTGCAAAGTGGAAATAAGTAGGGAAGCGCACAACCTACTGTCATGACTTACATACAAATACATACGCAGTTTTAATGGAATTTTGCCTGACTGAAGATAGAAAGAACGTATTCAAAGGTACCCTATGAAAAAAATGAAAATCAGATGTGCTTGCAGTTAACAATAGAACAAGAACATGAAAACCTTGCATGCTTCCCCCCCGCCTTCCTGATTATATGCTCCAGTACAAAACTCATAAAATGTTAGGGCTAGAAACATATGTCAAAACTATAGATGTTATTGTTTGGCAGTATCATACTCCCGATCCATAATTCCTAACTTGTGTACAACATTGCTTCTGGATATTTAGCAAAGCAGGTTAGGGCTGTGCTCCTTTTCTATTGGAAATGGAAGTTTATTAATGTGAGCATTCCTGAAAGTAGAAATCTAACCTGAGCAAGAATTAGTGAAGCATGTTTTATAAGAATTATTTAAAGAGACACATAGAGGCAAGCAGAGCAAATCTAGGTAACTATGTTCTACCAGAAAGAGGTCAAAGAGCATGATGGCAGCCTAAGAAGGAACTCACTTCAGCTTAGGAATCTATTAGATAACAAGCAAGCAAAATTATAAACAGAAGGGTGTAATTAATTATCTACCTCTCCCTGTCCCTTATGGTCAGTTCATCATGAGATGCTTACAGTCAGTGCCATGGGATTTGGATCTTCAACATTTGCAGCACAAATCCTTAGCTTATATTTTTTTAAAATATACCTCCCTTCTGGTGCTTACAACAAGAGCTTTACAATAAGCTCCCTTTACAATAAGAGCTTCCCCAACAGATAGATGACTACATTATGCTTCAACTCTCCCATTCTCAAGTTATTGCTTCATTTTTCAAATTGGTGCTATTTTGGATAGGATTTATCCTAATATGCGGCTGTAATTGAAGCTTCCAAAATTGGAGGGAGCTTGCTTGAACTTGCCATATTTCAGCACAGGAGAGAACAAGTCTTTGTCCTTTTCTTAAAGAAAAAAATAACCATCTTCTAGTTATTTTGATACTTGAAATTGCAATCCCCTTTACTTTCTCTTCTGCAGTTTTGAGTCTTTAAAATATGCTTTTCTGTCTGGCTCCCTTTTTGGGTCTTCTTCAAAAACTACTTTGAAAAACACAAACTATGGATGAGCTTACCATAAATAAATATATTTCATTTTTTTTAAAAAATCAGTCCCATAAGAAAATGTGAGGAAAATTTCCTTTCCATATTTCCTTCCCCCACCCCTCCAAAAAGATTTCAGATTTTGTAGCCCATGTCAGACTGTTTGCATGAGACAACCTTTTTCACTCCACAATAGACTTGCATTAGATTTCTCTCCCCCCCCCCCCATCACTATTTCTGGAACTGGTTTGTGGAACGTTGCAGCACATGCAGTGTGCTTCCTTGGGTTTGCTGACTCTGGTTGGGCTCTTTTTCTTGCCCGTCTCACAGCTATGCCTCTCATAAGCCTTGCAGCTCCAAAAATTGAAGAGTTCTCTTCTGCTGAAGTATTACTGAGGTGCTAGCCTTTGTGTTGGTTTCTCTTTCCTGCATCTCGTGTCTTCCTGGCTTGACTCCTTTCTTGACACATCCACTCATATGTTTGCTCTCCTAGGTTTGTTTTTTCTTCTCTTTTACAAAATAAACTCTCCGAGAGAGGGTGATCCTGTTTTAACCATCCTTCCCAGGCATCACCAAACCTCTGGATCTCAGATAGGAAGAAAATGCCTACGCCCCCTGGGTGGCGAGTTCAGTCTTCCACACTGTCTTTTTTTCAAACTTTGAGAGACTTTACTTTTTAGAAGTTTGAAAAAGGCTGGGCTACCTTAAGAAGTAGCAGAGTAATGTTGTTCTTGCATGAGGTCCAAAGCACCTCTTGCCTGTAATTTTTGAATCATGTTCAGCTCCAATACATAACAATGCCTCTGCAATATGTTGATTTAAATATAACTGATTGCTTGGTTCATATATTGAGATAAATCATTTTGTCAGCTATTGTACTATAACCCATAATGGCCTGGTTCCCATAAAACACTCCATTTCAGAGACTGATTTTGCACATATATGTTAAAAACAAGCAATCTCTCTTTATGGAGCAGGACCTCGCCTATTATCTCCACACATCCATAACCTGTCCCGTAAAACAGAATTATTCTATACTACATGTTTTTATGTACAATTGAGAAAAAATAATTACAGTGCTATTCAGATTTTTCCCCCGTAGGTCTTCCAGAGAACTTTAATGCTACTGGTCAAATAAATATTGAGTTATTCCATCTTTTTGCCTTCAGTGGGTTTTTTTGTAGAAGAGGTGAAAGAAATCATACAGAAGTGTAGAAAGGTTAAAATGAACAACAGCTGAACAGGGGGTTGGATTAGATGACCTCCAAGGTACCTTCCAACTTTATTATTATTATTATTATTATTGTTGTTGTTGTTGTTGTTGTTGTTGTTGTTGTTGTTGATATTTACTATAAAACCTCACCTGAAAGCATATCCAATCTAGTATCCAACTAAAACAATGATATAGAGTGTTTTAGCTGAAGTCATATTTAGAATTTTGAGACCATATGGTGGGGACACTCAGAAGATGATTCTCGTGGGAAATCTACCTATTAACAAAATGGCTGTCATGGGGGCATGACCAGTCTCAAAGCACCCATTTACTGGATGATGAACTGTTGTTTCAAACCAGGTACTTCCTACCATTCCAAGGGGATCTTGTGGGGTCAAAGACTATTGCTACAAATAAATTTGTTGAAGATGAGTGCTTTGCGCTGTGCCATATTCCGGTTTATTTCTTTAAATTAAAACAATATTTTTAAAACTTTAATTCAAGAAGGGAATGTGGTAGTGTAAATAGGCTACGAGCATAATCTTGAGGGACAGAAGGAAGAGTTGCAACCTAGACAATATTCTGATAAGGAAAATCTAGGTCCAAAGCAGGAATATGAGTCTCAGAATTGACCCTTCCTAGTTTTCTGGAACATAAAGGCAGAAAAGGGGAAGTGCTTTCTGTCTTGCAAGATTCTGTTATTGTAATCTTACAATAAGATCGTAGTAGTATTCTTGATTTTGATGTCCTGGCCTGCAAAGTGAGCACCAAATTGTTCTGTGGGGTCCTACCACCTTCTTAGCATCATGTTATCCATACCCAATTTAGAGATCTGCATAGGAATTCTATTTATATAACTGTATCCATCCATCTATTTGCAAGTCAAAGAAATATTTCAGTAATTGTGTTACAATTTAATGCCTTTATAATATGGACCTAACCTGTTAATATAGTTTTCATTAATTATTGAACACTATATCTGGTATTTATATTTGCCTGGAATCTATAAAACTGAGATGCTTAGAAGGTTACAGAAATGAATGAACAGATCTCTGGGCTTATATTAATGTGTTTGCACAAACTAAAGAACACTAGCATGGTTATAATCAAAAGAGAACAGTGTTTGGTAATGAATGTCTGAAATAGGACATCCTGTATGCCATGCTCCGCTGATTTTTGTGCTTCAGGAGCCAAAGTTATGTCCATCTTTAATCTATCTGAGCTATGAATGTTTGTTTCAAGGCAGTGATCATGATAGCCTGAAGATCTATTTTGCCACCAGACATATTTTCAATAAACAATTTCCACAAGGATGCTCATATTAGTCTATTGGCAGAAAACCAACAAAGTATCTTGTAATATTGGAAGAAATCTTACATATTATGTTATAGAATTATACAGAGTCCCATACTTGGAGTTGAAGGGTGTGGTAAGTAACAAAATGTGTGTCATGAGGCAAATCCCACACATTCTGTATAAGTTAGGTATTGGGATGTGAGTAAAAAAGGATGGAGTTGATGTTATGATGTCATGAGATATATGTTGTCATTTTGCCAGAGTCTCATTTGCTGAGAATTCCTCGCCTCACATATATCATTTCTAGTGTCTGACAACTGTTTTACTTTTGCCAAAAATACTGAATTCCCAATATAGTAGGACTACAACTCAAGGAATTTCCAGATAATGTACTACTGGGAATTCTGAGGCTAAACCCAACACTTCTTGAAGGTAGGTCATGCTAAGCCAAGTAATGACATAGATCAATCCAACCAAAGAGTTTAGTTCTTTATTTGCTTAGACATAAATATAGAATCTTGCCAGATTAAATCTTTACTATTCCCAACCTAACGGATATTCACTGGGAGATTCTAGGGAATGGTTATCCTAACTGTCTTCCTCTACCTCCTATCTAGCTCCAGGCTGTGCTGCTTCTTGTTTCCCTACCCTGGATGTGCTCCCTCCTTTCTGTGAAACTGCCACTTATGCTGTTGCCCATCACACCAACTCCTTCTCCATGGGCACCAGCCCTTACAAGCTATCACATTGGGAAAGGTGGCATATGCCATAATAAACATTGCCAGGTGTGTCCATGGAAAGAGGGATGTCATAAAAATCAGGAAGGTGACTGTAATCATGTGATCAAAGCCCAAAGGATTACTAGTGATCATGCTGCAATCTTGACTTTTTTTAACCCTTCCCCATGGATGCGCTTGAAAGTGGCAGTCTTAGTATTCTATAATATAGTTCCTGAAAATGGCACATGAGTGTGATATAGTTCCTGAATTTGTATATTACTTTAAACCAGGTTTTTCTTGACCAGGTTTCTAAACGATGATTTGTACTAGATGTTACTGTGTGAATCTAGTAACTATGATCTTTCATAAACAAAAGTTTATTAGATTCACACAATAACATCTAGTACAAACCATGGTTTAGAAATCACACTGGCTAGAATATAAAATATAGAATAGGAACAACAATTAAAAAAAATCGTGGGGAAGAGTTGCTGCTTTGTGTGCTTATAGGGGTCCTTGGTGATCTTTCTGCTTCAGTGTGATTGAATGGTTTCCTTCAATTTTCAGATGAGAAACATGCAATCTGTGGTGTAAGACTAAAATAGGCTTCACGTTGTTGTTTTAAGGGAAAAAGATTCCATAACTCGATCCTATCTAGATTATAACTAGTATGTATGTTTGGTGAAATAGGTCTCTTTTTTATTAAGATTTTTTTTCTTTTCATAAAGATAAAACAAACAATGTCATGAAAATAAGACAAACAATGACAATGGAAATGTAGTTCAAAAGGCTAATTCAGAAAAAGATAAATAAATAAAAATGTAGTCTGGCTTATATGGAAATAAACATATAGAATCTGAGTCATTAGCAAGTTTCTGCTCAGTTGGTTAAGAATTATTATGTGCAACGGAGCTTTCCAATATTCATAATTTTTATTGGTCTAATTCTGAGATTTTATTAATTCTTGAGAAGCAAACTAAAAGTGTCTGCAAGGGATACCAACAAAGAAAATGTTAGACAAGCCACAATCTTCTTTTCTAATGATTCAATTTTGGGTGTCTTTAAAATTAAGGGTAATATTTATTTCTCCCATAGCTATTCAATACTGAATGTACATAGTATTTTCTGCCTCTGAACTGGGATTGTTCTTTGTAAGGAAGAAATTTCCAACCTTCTAACTAGCAGAGGCAACACTAGCCAGCTGTTTGAAATCTAAATTCATGTCAGTTTCATTTTGTATCTTTTAACTGTTTATACATTTAGACTCTGAACAATAAAAACTGTAAAATAAAAAGGGGCATTGGTGTGGTACTAATCATGTGATTGAACAAAATTTGGACAATTTCATTTTGTCAAAGCCAGGAAGTCTATAGCTTTGAATAATGACAACTGTAATCCAAATCATCTACTATATACCCATTAGGTTAAAGAAGGCTGTTCTATGCCTGTAAGTAAGCTAGACTTGATTAGTGTCTGTGTTTTTTGTTTTTTTGCTTTTCTCTCTTTGAAATTGTTGAAAGAAAAATCATCAGGTCCCGTCCAATCCGGGAGTAAATAAAATGGAGGCTAAGTCACTTAAAATAAAAATGGAGGCTGCTTAGGAAAGAAGGTTCTGTTTATTTAGTTGCCAGAAACTTCAGTGACACAGTATGTTTCTGGGGTGGCTGACAAAATGGAGATGGGAGTGGGTGGGTTTTTATACCTTCTTTGGACTTTGTATTTGATGTTGTTCCTGTTCCTGTGTAATGTACTTTGACCTGAGATTGAGTGTGCCCTTTTGGTGTTCTAATGATGGTGGGTTAATCCTATTATATCCTAAATGTCATGTTCCTGTCCTTGGAGTCTTTGTTTTTCTAATCCCCTCAGCTCCAGCTTCTTGCCCCAGTTTCCCTGAACAAATTACCAAATCTGCAAGCTGGTTTCTGCTTGGAGCAGGGACACTGGGGCTAGTTTCTGCCCTTTTAACATTCCCCAAAATATTTCCTTCTCTAGGGGGGTGGGTGGGTGCTGACTTCCCACAAAATATTTAAAAGAAATTTATATATCCAAATAAAAGGGCAATAAACGTCTACTGTAAGAAACCTTCAACTTGATTACTTCATCAGACACAAAAAAATAAATTATATGTGATAATTTGATTTATATTGTATCTATAAATAGTATAAGTATTGATTAACAGAATAACAAAATTGGAAGGGACCTTGGAAGTCTTCTAGTCCAACCTGCTGCTCAAGCAGGACACCCTACCATTTCAGAAAAATTGATGTCCAATCTCTTCTTAAAAACCTCTAGTGATGGAGCACCCTAACCTGAGCCTAATAGAGGTTTATAGGTAGGCAAATTTGTCTTTTTTGATCAGGTAAATATGGAATATGTTACTACAACAAGGTACATTCTTGTTTCTAATTCTATTTCTATCAACTGTACAAGATTGTCCAAATTGTCCTGGGTTTGGGGAAGGTTGGTGGAATCTACCCCAAGAAATTTCAAGTTTTCTTCTTCCTAGGCCTTACTAAAACAGGAAGGATATAACAGAATAAAAACATATGTTTTGGATTTTTCTTCATTTATTTCAAAAACATATCAAAGTTCTTAATTTTTATCATCTTTTACCAAAGATGTTTTAAAATGAAAGTCTATAAGAATGGTAGAGAAAAATATGTTTTACTAGATATAGAAAAGAAACTGGCTGACGTCTTTATAATTAAAAGGGACATACAAATGACACACCAACAGAGTGACTGGATAATTTTCCTGAATTGGATTTACAAAAGAGACTGATTGAATTTCTGAAGAATTTGTAAGAAGGGACAAAGGAAAAATGAAAAGAAATCTAGGGCATTGTTTGAAGGGGCTAAATACCAAGATTGTTAAAAGTAAAAGGAAGTAATATAAAGTTGGTTCATTTGATTGGTTCAGTTGGTTAAGATGCATATGTTGTTATTTCTGGTAACCCTTAATGGACTTTTGCTTTTGTTGACATCAGGACTAGATGAGATTTTATGGATTTGTTTACAGAAAAGAGATGAGATATGGAAAGAGAACATTTGTTGTACTTTCTGTTCCATTTCTTACTGCAGAGAGGTATCAACCTATACAAAAATAACTTTATCCTCTTTGCAGTAAGAAATAGAACAGAAAGTACAACAAATGTTCTCTGCCATGCCTGTCACACAGTGATAGATATAAGAAGACCAAGATTACTGAAGTCAAAACAGAAACAAAAAAACAATAATCAGCACATGCAGAACAGAAGGTAACCCGATTGTTGGTCCTGGCAGACAAATTTAGTAAAATTTGTGAAAGATGTTTTCTCAGAAGATTATACATTCTCAAAAAATAAAAGAGAAAAAAAGAAAATTGTGTTTTCACTATTTCAGCTGTCCATCTTTCAGCAGCCAGAATTGATGAAAGAACTGAGGTGAATGGTCAGACTATAAAGTAAACAAGCAGTTCCATTTTGAAAAGTTTTTTAATGACAACTTTAAATTCAGGAAAGTATTATTCTAGTACAGTTTCCCCACCTGTTAACATGAACCTTTTAAAATTATCAGTAATTGCTTTTCCCTCTCTAGACTGTCACCCTCTCTTTTTTACATCCCTTTGCAATTTAGTTTAAGTGCTTTCCTATTTTCTTCCGTTTAGAGGCTGTATTACTTTTAGCATATATTCATCTCTTTTTTTGTGTACAGAAAATAATGTCATGTTTCCTGATCTGATACATCTTGATTTCAATTTTATTTTTGTTTTAGAAATTATAATGGGATGATTTGGTAAAAAGGTCACACCTGAGATGTCTAGAGAGCACCAATGGAAAAGATAAAACTTGAAGTCAACTGAGGACAGGTAAGAGCCTTCATTAGGACTTGCCTTGTGGTAATAATGGTAGCAAAGTCATCTTGCTTTTCTGCCCATATTGCGTTTGCAGATAGACACTCATCGGTCCTGTTTTGGGTGACCAGGTCACTCCTGGAGAAAGAGTAATCAGGGGATCCTTGCACGGACACTGTTAAGGATATTCTTATCATCTGTCAAAAAAGTCAGTTGGTTTCATTCTGAGTTGGACTCTGCCTGGACAAAGTGACAAAGACACATCTAAGCTCTTTATCTGGGAGCAGTTCAAGACTGTCAATCCAATGTAGTTAACAATGTATTTGTGGTTTTGAGCTTGGACACCTGTATTCTAAATTTGTAACCCTTCTAGCTGGTTAATGACTCCTGGGAAGTAGTAGTTGTTCGGTCCAAGCAGTGGTTAATGCATCTGTGTGGGAGAGAGAAGTACCATTTGCCCTGAAGGAGAGGCAGTACATTCCTTTCTCAAAAGGCTATCTTGGACTCAGTCATGTTAGACAACTTTTGTCCAGTCTCCAATCTTTCCTTATTCAGGAAAGGGGGTTGAAAGGGTGGTTAGTGCTCAGTTTCAGAGGACCCTGGAAGAAGTGGATTAGCTGGACATTTATCAGTCTGGATTCAGGTTGGGATACAGTACCGAGATCGCATTGGTCACACTTATGGATGACCTCTGGAGGAATCATGATGGAGATTGTGCAACATCCTGGCCTTCTGGGATATCTCAGCAACTTCAGATAGCATTGGGATTAGGTGGTATTATTTCACTGTGGTTCTCTTTTCTCCATGGCAGCCTTTGAATTTTAGAGAACTTAGCAAGTATCCACATGTTCGTGAATGATAGACAATAGTATTTAACATTTTAACTATTTAACTCTCTAGAGAGGGCTGTATTTTTATTTAGCCATTATACTTCATGGATTTATGGGCATTCCCAGAAGGAAGAATAGGAAACTGGTGGTAGGCATGGCTGAGAACTTACAGAATTAATTTTTCCCTTGAGCTGGTCCTATCTTTAATCTATGATAGTTAGTGGTTGCTAGTTTATGGCAGCTTCTTATAATTTTGTGGGTCACAAAAAGTAAAATGGGATTAATGGGTGTTCCCTATTTTTTTTTTTTATAAAATTTTTATTAATTTTTGTAGTTGAACAGTGAATACCAGTATGATGCATTTACATACACAAGCAAAAAAGATAATCCTAGTCAATACATTTTCGGAAACGCTCGGCAGTCCCCGCCTTGCCTCCACCCTCATTCACTTTCCTCTCCTTCCTCCCCCTAGACCCACAACCTCCTTCCTCCTTTCCACCTACCTACCTCCCATCTCCCTTCTTAACCACCTCATCGAGTGCAGTTTGGGGTACCAGCCGAGCATCTCCTCTTTTCAATACAATTCCATTATTTACCTATAACATATAAATACATCAATTTTTATAATTTCTAACCCCTAATCCCCTTCCCCCCTCCCCCCTCCGGACTTCCCAGAGCTGAGTACAGGAATAATCACATAATAATCCAAGTTTGACCCAAACAACCCATTCATAATATAAACAAGTATAAACTTACTGTAACTCTAATATACAATCAACTTAACTATAAACTATATATACAAATTATATATAAAAATATTTATAAGTAACAATAATTAATCAAAAGCTATATGATAATTGTTCATTTCATATTTTCTCTGAATATAATCTATCCATCTTCTCCATACCAAAATAAATTTCTCCTGATACTGATCCTTCAGGTATGTGGATATTTTTGCCATTTCTGCAAAATATGAAACTTTCTGTCTCCAATCATCCATAGTCGGTAATATCTCCTTTTTCCAATTTTGAGCAATCAGTGTCCTTGCTGCTGTTATACAGTACAACATCAAATTCATTTCTTTTGAGTCCAGATTATCCATAATGCCCAATAAAAATAATTGCAGTGTAAATTTTATCTTTTTCTTAAAAATCTGTTGAAGGTTCCACCAAATCTTAATCCAAAAGGCTTTAACGTCCCTACATGTCCACCAAATATGATAATAAGTTGCATCCAAATTACCACATCTCCAACATTTTGGCTGCAAGTTCGGGTACATGCAAGACAATTTTTGAGGGTCCAAATGCCATCTATAAAACATTTTATAAAAATTTTCCCTTAAATTCTGTGCTTGAGTGAACTTGACATTTCTTACCCAAATTGTTTCCCATGTTTNATACAATCAACTTAACTATAAACTATATATATAAATTATATATAAAAATATTTATAAGTAACAATAATTAATCAAAAGCTATATGATAATTGTTCATTTCATATTTTCTCTGAATATAATCTATCCATCTTCTCCATACCAAAATAAATTTCTCCTGATACTGATCCTTCAGGTATGCGGATATTTTTGCCATTTCTGCAAAATATGAAACTTTCTGTCTCCAATCATCCATAGTCGGTAATATCTCCTTTTTCCAATTTTGAGCAATCAGTGTCCTTGCTGCTGTTATACAGTACAACATCAAATTCATTTCTTTTGAGTCCAGATTATCCATAATGCCCAATAAAAATAATTGCAGTGTAAATTTTATCTTTTTCTTAAAAATCTGTTGAAGGTTCCACCAAATCTTAATCCAAAAGGCTTTAACGTCCCTACATGTCCACCAAATATGATAATAAGTTGCATCCAAATTACCACATCTCCAACATTTTGGCTGCAAGTTCAGGTACATGCAAGACAATTTTTGAGGGTCCAAATGCCATCTATAAAACATTTTATAAAAATTTTCCCTTAAATTCTGTGCTTGAGTGAACTTGACATTTCTTACCCAAATTGTTTCCCATGTTTCTAACATAATTGACTCTTGAATATTTTGAGCCCATTTAATCATACAATCTTTGACTAATTCTGTTTCCGAATCAAACTCTATCAAAACACTATATATTCTCCTAATATGAGCTCTACTTTGATCTTTAATCTATATGCCATCTCTCAACCAACTGGCTAAGGGTGTCCCCTATTTTTGAAACTATTGAGGACCTGCTAAAGCTGTGGGGGCAGTTTGGTGTGAGCTGGATCTCCTTTAAACTAGAATATATGAACGTGCAATATGTATATGCAGTCATGCTACTCTAAATGGAAAGGTCTATTGTTGGTAGAAAAAAAAAACTCCAACGATAACGGACTTTGTTACTTGGACAGAAACATGTGTTTTCTTCACTATAAGAGTCTAGTGAATCGAAGTATTCTTTGTTTCACCTAGTAGGTCGACAAGTCAATTCCATGTGTAAACATTGTACTCGTCATTAATCAGTGGACGAATTTGAAACGAAAACAATTGAGGGTGGATTCGAAAGGACACAGACCCAAGCGACGACTAATGCAGCTGTTGTTATCCAATGTGTCAAGAATATGTAAAATTGGATTAAGTGGGTAAACCATGGTTCGGTTAACTGCGTTAATCCACTGTGTTATATTGCTTCCATTCTACTGGATAATATTGATTTTTAAAAATACTATCTGCACAACAATCCAACTAAATTTAAATATTGCAGTACAAAATTAATCATTTTCCTAGCAACCAACAGCTTCATTCCAGGACCATCTATGAATCATCCAAGTTTTGCATTATTTTACATTTCAAAATAACGTCTAGGCAAAGTCTAAGACAGGCATGTCAAACTCGTGACATCACGTGACGTCGCGCAACGTATTGGGCTGGTTTTGCCATAGCCGGCAATGGGGTGGGTGCGGCTTCCACGTGACGCATCTGGCCCATGGGCCGGCAGTTTGACACCTGGTCTAAGAAATCAGAAACCTGGATTTATTTTTCATGCAGGAAAAATGCAATTCCAAAAATTCCATAAAAACATTTTTAGATTTAAAAAAGTTGTGGCTGATCTTCTTTTCCTCTAATAATGTCCAAAGAATAATAGTTTCATAGAAACTTTCTAGTCACAGAAATACATAAATAAAAGTTCTAGAATCTTTAATACCTTTAAAATGAAGGACACCGGATCAAAAGTGTGTGCTTCTTATCTACTCTTTTTTCAAGAGCCTATAAAAAGCTATTCAAAAAGTGGACTCATAAGCTGTTTGCCAATACGACTTGAGGAAAACATTCCTATAGTCTGCAAATAAGTATTGATTTAATCTAACACTGATAACATAATTAACACTATGTGGATGTTAATATGTTTAGGGGAATTTTGTTCTTTGTCATTTCCTACCAAAAGCATTATGCTTCCATCCCAGTTTGTTAATATGAAATAAAGAATGACAGCACCAGTTCCATCATTATAGACAGCTCAGGCAACAGATCTGGAAGGGAGAACTGAGAAACAAAAACAGAGCATTGTTGTTCACTGAAGTGAAGTGACCCCTAATTCTGACCCTAGTAATAAGTAATGTAACACTAACAATAGGACTGTCCTGTTACCAGTATTATTACCAGGGTCAGAATTTTATATAAGAAATGAGGGACTATTTTATGTGATTGAAAAAACAGATGTCTTGAACCATCTATGAGTGCTGGTGCTAGTGTAATTTCTATCTTCAGTACAGGCTGATTGTGTTTACTTTATTTAAATAACATTTTAGTGAGCAAACCAGAGAGGTATCTTTTAGACATAACAAGTTCTGACCTAAGTTGAAGAGGGGATATTGAAACTGGCAGGCAAATTGAAGAGTTATCAAACTGGAACCTGAGCTTCTGCAGAACTTTTTCCAGCAATTTAAAATCCTACAAAAGCTTTCTTTATGGCAGTTTACAGATGTGTTGGGATGGCAGTGAGCAACAGCTGATAGACTGATATTTCTTACGTGGCAGCAGACTTTGCAATGGGAAAAATGGGTGGGACTCCAGAAGATGCAAAAATAATAGCTGCACATCAGAGGAAATCAACAGGTAGTTCAACAGCACAACAGATGAACCATAAAATTATTTTACAGCTAACATAAAGCCAGTCTAGCCAAAATTAATCTTTACTTAGTTTGTTATGATGTCTCCACATGCATATGTTTACATTAAATTTCATTTTTATTTAAATTGAAGATACAGATGCATGCTGTGATGTTGAACCAGGATGCTGCAGAATACCGAACCACCCCAAAAGGTAAAAAGAAAATGGGTCCACAAAGTCACTGAATTTATTTAAAAATACAGGAATTAGAGTTATACATGTGAAAGGCATTAGTGGAAAATTATAGAGAGAGCAACTATTTAGACAATGACTTAATAGAAATGGATTTTGTATGAGTATATACTTCTGGGGGTAATAATTTGTCATGTTGGAGGCAAATGAATAAAACAAGCTAGCCTTTTAGGTGGGGAAAATGGATAATCATATATCAAAAATGCAAATTTGCAATGTGAGATTTAAAAACAAAAACAAAAAACTCCCATGAAGTATCTTCCCATAGAAGTGGTGCAAAATTACCCAAGTCAGCATTTACTAAAGAGAATTGTTGGAAGCTGGGCAGCATTCAAATTTAATAAGTTGTTGTTATTAGTTAAACAGACATCCAAAATTGTGTAATTGCACTTTCAGAAACCAAAGTTGCTTATTACTCCTCTGCTATAAATGGATCTTATATTTGTTCAAGTCATCTACTGAAATTAATAGCAAAAGTATAATTACTTTTCTAGTGTTCCATATTGAATTGTCGGGGATTATATCCTTTAATTTAAAAAAAAGTATATTAATTGATTATAATTGTTTAAAGTAAATCTTCTATGTTTACATAATGTGATGCAAAATATCCCCACTCACTGAATATATTGTTTCTTTTCTGGTTTTCTATGAATCATAAGTAAGTGTTAATGGTATTGTTGAAAGAAAAATCTTCATCAAGCCAGGAATAAACAAAATAGAGACTGCTTTAGAAAGAAGGTTGTAGTTTATTGAAGAGCAAAGCCAGACAGAAATGTGATTCTGGGAAAACTGACCACATGTTGCTAGGAGTGGTGGGTTTTTATACCTTCTTGGGCTTTTGTGTTTGGAGTTCCTGTTCCTGTGGCATGAACTTTGATCTGAGGTTTTGAGTGTATCCTTTTTGATATTGGTGGGTTAATCCTATTATGTCCCAAAGGTCATATCCTGCTTCTCTAGGGCTGGGGCTGATGGCTTACTTCCTGTGTTGGATTAATTGGGTAAGGGGTTCTAATTCTATCACTCTGCTATTGTTAGCTATCAGTTTTGCTGCAGGGAATTTCAAAATATTTTGTCTTGAATGGGCTTCTGCCTGGTGGTATTTGCTCATGAATGGGGCTGAATGGGATTATCAAATCTGCATTTCTAAAAGGTGGTTTCCTGAGTTTCTATTGGGGGCTATTAAGAAAAACTGGGCCTGCTTTTCTGCCTTTAAGATCCTTTGGGGAAATATAATATTCTGCCTTTTTAATATTCCCAAAATATTTCTTTCTCTGGGGGAGGGGGTGTTGTCTTCCTACAGTATTATAATTACTAGTTAGGGACCTGGGCTATAGTACAAGTGGCCAAAGGCAAGAGGAGAATCCCTTCCCTTTCGTAATCCCATCCCTACATCACTGCATTCAGCTTAATTCCCCAGGTCTTCAGAAATGCTGAGAGGGCTGGACATCCGGTCTTATGTCGTAGTGACATGGCTGATGGATTGCGGGGCTCTGCACCCCACGGCTGGTTTCGCCCTGCCAGGGGACCCTAAATGGGTCTAAAGTCACGCCGGAGAGGCAGTGAAGAAGGATCCCCCCCCGATGATTGCAGAATAACAACGGTTGATCTGTTTGATCTGGGGGAAGCCCTCAAACCAACAGGAGAAAGGCTAGCTACACCTCGGTGACTAGCTCAAGCTACCGGCTGCTGAAGTCCAAAAGCACTAACTAGAACAACTGTGAACAGCGTGTTTGGAATTGGGTGAGAATATCAATCTTCTCTCTTCTATTTTGTAACTGATTTCCTGGAAAAGATCCCCAAGAAGCAAAAAAATCCTCCAAACGTGAGAAGGGAGGGGACCACACCCCTACCCTTCCAAAGATGGAAGTGGCAATTTAATTTTTATGGGGACAGAAATATATTGAAATGAAGTTAATAATACTACAGTTTGGATAAATCTGAAAATTATGAAAACTGTTAAGATTTCACATTTGAAAAAGTATTGATGAAATTACAAGAAAATAATTCTTTGTTTTAAAAGTTGGAAAATGAATAGCTACTGACATCTAGTGGAGGATTAGGGCATAAAACAACAGCTGCAGTGACTCAGAAATTGGCAAGACACCCAGAATTAAAGAACAACTTAGAGAAGAGCTGGGAATAGAGGAAAGAAAATACACTGGGCTACCTACTACAGAGTGAGAACTATATTTGTTTTAAAAACTGTTGACCTTTAGAGATTATAAACACTCATTGAGCTGTGATCTCTAAGCTCAAGAATTGTTTGCAGAGAAAGAAAAACCTTGACTTTTGGTTAATCTTCTAGGGAAGAAAGCTCTTAGGGGTTAAACATTCTGGACTGCAATTTTGGCTGGCTGATAATTGTAAGACCCCTGAATAGAACTGTTATAAAATACTGTTTTTAGTGATGCTTTGACAATTGGAAATGCATTAGATTATAAAAACCATATACAAAGACAAGAACTATATAAAATTTGGATGTTTGGACTTTAAGATTGGCTGATTTGACAAGTCTAATCACAGAGACTATGGTGAAAGACTATCTGGAGGGGGAGATAAATGGATGTTGCATACCTATCTAAAAGTGGCAGGAAACCATACCTAATATCTCCTTCTGAAGGCCCCAGCCTGGAACATCAGAGATCTGTAGGAGCAATACTCCAAGACAAGGCAAATATTTTCCAAGAGGAAATGTATACAATGCTGCAACAGATTCAAATGACAATGGTTTCAAATCATGATGAGATTAAAAGTAACTTTTATGACATAAATGAGCACATCTTTAATCTAAACATATACAATTAAAAAACTCTCAGAAGGCAACGACAAAGAATGAACAAACAAACCGGATAACAGAACATAAACCAGGGACAGTTACCCAAAGAGGGAAACTACATAGGAAGAGAACCACAGCTTAATAGAAACAAAAGAAAACTTGCAAGATTTTGCCACAACAATGGAAATGGAAAAGATATTTTATTTTTCAGGGCTTCAAAATAAACTTGAAGATAGGAAAGAAGATCTAACAAAATGGATTATAGAGCATCCAGGAGAATCATTAGAGTTTGGAAGACAAAAAATGCACATCCTACCTAACTTGTCTTTTCTATTCCCAACAACATTCACAAAAATACAGGAAGAATCCCCTGGCAAGCTGAACACACTGACTTGGAAAGCTACTTGGCAAAAGAAGAAGGCTAGAATTAGATTTAAGATATTTGATTCAACTTACCAGATGGAGTACTATATGATTAAACACTTGTTTGAATATGGTTAAAAGAACAGATAAATTATGGATATAAAGGGGCCCTACAGTAAGAGGGATAAGATATATAAGTAGTATAGTACTTTTTATAATATATGAAATGTAAAAATATTGGAATGGTGTATGTGAATGAAAAGTATGGATATTTAAAGGTAATTAACTTTTGAGAAAATCATGACTGATAAGAATGATTTGAATACGGAGGGGAAATTAAGCTTAAATAAGAATCTTGAAAACAGGACATATAGTGACTTACCAAGATGACTTTTATAAATACAATTGAAATATAAACTGATCAAAAAAGATGTTATATGCTGATGTTACTATTATTTGTATAAACACAAGAAAAATGTTTATATCCAACTTTGTATGTATCGAAAGTATTAAGAACTATATTTGTTTAAAGTTGACAAAAAGAGAATACTACTGGAAGAAGAGAATATCAAGGAAATATATCATTAATTAATATATAGATTATGAAATTATAGAAATTAATTATTATTGTTTTTTAAATATATGAGCCCAGACAACACGCTGTTTACTAAGCACTAAAGATTGTTATTGTAAAAAAATCAATAAAATATATTTCAAAAAATGCTGACAGGATTGTCTAAGAAAAGAGGAGCAGGAAGCTCATATTAAACACCTGAAAGAATACCTCTTCCTTCAAAATTTTTATAGATTCAATTTAAAGTTTTCAAACTTTCTCTCTTAAGGTCTTCCAAATCTATAGTTTATTGGTTAACTTGTTTAGCAACATGCTGTAATACCATAGCTTCTATCAATTCCTTCTCAGATATGAATTCCAGATTGGATAGAATTGCACTCTTACAAAAATCATTTGGCAGTACTAAATCTATGCTTTAAAGTATTTCTACCTGGAATAATTTTATAAATTTAGATATAAACAATGAGTGGTTTAATGCATCTGGCTAAATCACAATGTATGAATCACGATTCCTGGTCTAAACTATATTTCTTGGGTTTACACAAAATACCAAGTCATGAACCATAGTTTATATACTTGCCTAAGGTGAGCAGTCTATGACTGATAGAGTGAGTTATTTGGGTGACTGATCTGAGTGAACCTATATCTGCTACATGCAGACAATCAGAAATGACAATAACAATACTCCCAAGGAATAATGGAGCTATTTACAGGTAGTTCTTGTTTAAGCACCACTTGTTCAGCCATTATTCAAAGGCATTGTATAAGTAGTACTTACAACCAATCCTCAAAGTTCTTGCCACTCTGGTCACATGATCGAGATTTGGGCACTTGGCAATCAGTCACATTTACAAAGGTACATTACAATCTTTCTTGCTGGCTTCTCATAAGCAAAGTGAATGGGGAAGCAAGCAGGGAAGTTACTCACAATCCCTGATGCCTGACAGCAGCCACCCATGTCCTAGCTGCATTGACACTCTGCTGGCCACATGTGCAACCTTCTCTGCCTGGCAGCAACTGCTTATTTGCTTCTTGACTTGCTTGCAAGCCACATGAGACTCACTTAACAACATGTGCTCCTCATTTAATAGTAGCAACAGGAAGTGGAGGGATGTAGTCATGTGATGTCATGCTTTATGACTGTATCCCTTAGCAATGGAAATCCCAGTCCCAATTGCCGTGATTAAGTGAAGACTATCTCTGTATTGAAAACAAAGGAAAATTAAATGCAGGAGGTAGAATGGACAATCTGGGTCTCAAAATTATAAGCCCTGCAGGTTTAATTAATCAATCCTCCAATCTTCTTGGTTGGAATATTGCCATATGGGAAGATAAATGCTCAGAGAGTATTTCTAGGGACAATGCCAAGCAATTTGATATTCTGCTGCTTCATGAAACATGGGTCCTCAAGGAAGGTGATAGAGTCTAAGGCTTCCAGAGCTATCTCTGAAGGCTCTTCAAAGTTTCATGAAAGGGAGGCCTAAAGCAGACCTGGCTAATTAGATAAACTCCTCCTTGAATGTTAAAATTACACACACCTTCCTTCCCAGAGTCTGCTAGCTATAACAACCCTTACTGAGCTGCATCACAGATAGTAGTTGATAACAATCAATTATGCAGCAGTCAGTTTAATTAAGTTGAAGCAGAGGGCTGGGCTGATCATTTTAAATGGCTCAAGGTTGGATGATGAATCTGGAGAATATGCTTTTAAC
>NW_015386619.1:709140-710384 GCF_001527695.2 Protobothrops mucrosquamatus | reverse complement strand
TAAAGTTAATTTTAAAAGTGTGATTTAAGACTGATTTATATTGTGAATTATGTGGCTCTTCACCACAAAGGTTAGTGCATAGTGTTGCTTGAGAATGCCAAGAGTTGGAATGAATTGTCAGTGGATGTAAAATTTCCTTTACTAATGGATTTATAGGAATGCCTGTCAAGGCTGGTGAGAAAAGTAATAATAAATAGTATTAGTTATCTCTTGTGGTTCTTACATATGATTTATTGAATGGTGTGAATTAATTTTCAGTATTACTATCATACTCCAGTATATAAAATGGGGAATTCTTAGGATTCTCTTTTCCTTTATCCTGAATTTCAAGACAGGGAATTAATGGGATCTGATGTTTGAAGCTGTATTTTAGAGATTTTTCCCCACAAATCAACACCCATTCAAGGAGAGCAAATCATTTTTACTTTCTGTTTAGTATGCCAGTCAGCAAAGTTCTTAACTATGTGAGTTGGGATTTAGAACTCACCTTGGCCATTATTCACTAGTTAATTTTAGTCCCACCATTATCACTTACCTGCCAGCATTCAATCAAGAAATGATGCACATATTTCTTATCCACCACACATGCAGATAACAATCAGATGCAGAAGCATGTAGGTCTCTGACAACTTTCACGCTTGGAAGAGAAGGGATTGGTGACAGATTACTTGATATTCCTTGCTAAATTTTGCTTTTTTTTAATCCAAGCTAAACCATGATTTATTTTTATAGTGGCCTGATTAATATATAACAAGCCCCAGACAATAATTTAGAAACCCCAATGGCTACAAGCATCCAAACCAATTGTGGGCAATTATTTTCCTTGTGATACTCTATAGCAGGAGTGTTAAACTGCCAGCCGGCAGGCCGGATGCATCATTGCCCACCCCATTGCCGGCAATGGAAAAAAAGTTGCGACACGTCACGTGACATTGCGAGTTTGACACCCCTGCTCTATAGAAATGAAAATTGGGCTTTGAAAAAACAAGATAGAAAATGATTGATAACGGAGAAGATGCCTGAAAATAGCATGGATAGTCAAGAAAACAAACAAATGGATCAAAGAACAAATCAATCCACTGATGTACAAATGACTAGGTTCAAGTTATCAGGTTTTAAAAACATTACTGTATGGGAACACCTAGATTTCTTGAGAATCTGTAATGATGGGAAGTAGAAGAAAAGAGAAGAGGGTGTGCTGTAGTAAGATAGATAGAATTGATTATAATGGGTGTACTGATGGA
>NW_015386619.1:687279-708621 GCF_001527695.2 Protobothrops mucrosquamatus | reverse complement strand
AGATTTGCTAGTGGTCCATGTTTATTGTAAATATTAAATTGATTATGAATGCCACAATTTTTCGTGCTACTGCATAAATCAAAATCTTTTTCCTCCCTGATTTATTTTTATCCAGCCAAATAGTCTGTCTAGCCTGTTTGATGACAATTGTACATTTCTGCCTTCTAATAGGTAATCCTTAAAATAGCAGTTGTCTGCTGTAGTGGAATTATCTGCTTTAAATGTCAGCTCTGTGAACTACACAATCCTATGATGGCAGTTTCCATTGACGAAATCTGTTACATATTCCGTACTAGCACAGATGTGGGCGGCAAGATAAAATATCAGATATCATTATGCTCATCATTGATTATTGGGAAGGGCTTATGAAATCCTTTAAAATTGAAATCAGTCAAATGGGAATGGCAAGGCTGTCTCTGCTTGGCAGCAAGGAAAGGATTTAATACCAGACCATGGAAAAATTGAAATTCAGGTCTTAGCTTTGTGAAACCACAGAACTAAATTGATGTCTATAGTGCAGAAGTTTCTGATACCTGCCAACTTTGGCAACCCCAACAAACAGAGAGAGTTCATGCGTACTCATCAATTGGCAACCACCACAAGTAATGATTTACAAATGGGAATAAATCCCAGATTTTTATGGCTTTGATGCCCCCTGGAATACATTTTTTTTGTTAAAGGAGTTAAATTAATTTACTTGGTTATCATTCACTAATCATCACTATTGAGGCAGTAATGGCAATTATTATGTCCCTTTGTGCCAGACCCACAGTACACCAAAACCCTCTAACATTCTATCTAGACTCATTTTAACTTCCTACAAATTGGCTCCACTTACATCTCTTCATTGTATAAAATACACAAACCTCTATAATCTTATCCCCAAGGATGATCATGCAAACCTCTGTACCATCTAGAATAATACCAAATCTATAAAATAAATTAGCTAATTAGTTGTCAACCTGTGGTATTGATTAGTTCTGGAGACTTTGCCTGGGAATACCTAGATTAGTAATGACATCACAGGGAAGGGATCTATGACAACTCGCTGCAGGCAACTCACAACTCACCACGGGACAATTTGCCATGGACAACTCGCCACAGGACAATATTGAAGAACTGGTGAAACAGAATAATTAAAGAAAGGATGCCAAAGGAGGGACAACATGAAATGTGAGTAACAAAATTTAAAATATTTTTTAAAATTATTTCAAATAATTAAACTGAATTCTTGAATTGTCCCACAGTGAGTTGGCCATTTCAAGCTGGCCTGCAACAAGTTGGCCATGGTAAGATGGCCGTGGCAAATTGGCTGTGGTGAGTTGTCCCATTCTGCAGGGAGAGTCTATGACAACTCACCATGGCCATGGTGACTTGACCGTGGCAAGTTGTCCATGGCAAGTTGACTGCGGCAAGTTGTCCTATTCCACAGGGAAGTGACTGAAGATGTTAGAGTAGATCAACTAAGAATGGCTGATCCATTCATGGTGCATGCTCAGAAAAGATAGCAAATTATTTAGTATGGTAGTAAAAGTTTTCTGCCTACCATAGCTAGGACTCCAGTAATCTTTCCAACAGCAAACTGAAATATATGTGCCCTGTGGGAAAATTAAAATTAGGCCCATCTCTTGAATGGTACAGAATAGCTAAATATTTCATTCAGCAGAAAATTAGTATGTTAGAAGAAGAAGGAGCCAGTATGAATGGAAAACAGTAACTGAACAGCATAGGTACCTTGTGGCTATTTGTAACAATTTAACTGAAAAGGAATGTGGGAAACAGTGGTTTATTAACTTCCTCTCTGAGTTTATCTATTGCTTGTTTTAAGTTTATTTACCTAGCTATGGTTCCACATTGTGATCAATGTTTAATGACAATCTCGGATGTGGACCATGAACTGATGATACAATAAGCCTAATAAGAAATAGTCAACTTTCTAAATATAGCTTACTAGGCAGGGTTATTATCTGAATAAAATATATCAACTCATACTGAATTCAGTGGCAGAAGGGGAAAATACAAACACCGGCATTGTTGAAGCAGCAGATTATTTATAGGCTTTCATGTTGACAAGGTTCATTTTTAACTGTTGATAAGAGAGTATAGAGCAAGATACAATGCACGATATCAAAGCAACATTGAATGTAAAGGATGCCTCTATGCCTCTTAAAATAAAAGAAAAAAAAACATTCTAAGTAAATACTTAGAATTATCATATCTGTTTTGTTCAAATTATCATAGCTGCTTTGGAAAGAAAGCTCCAGAGCACTTTATTCTTGTATCCTGCCTGCACTTTATCATTGATACCCTTATTATCAAATTATCCAGCACCATTTTAGGGCCTTCTATTAAGCCCTAGATCCAAGAGTCCTAGGAATATAAGTATTCTTGGATAATAAAACAGTTCTTATTTTCCTTATACAAAAGACAAAAACTCTGAGAAGTACTATGTCAAGGCATCCAAGACGTAATGAATACTCATTTGCACCTGTTCTCAAGACCTGTTATCTCAAGATAACTTTGCATACTAAGATGTTCCTCATCAAGGTTAATGCTAAGAAAATTTATGGTACAAAGGATCAGTATTTTTTAAAATCTTCTTCATATCTGTAACTTCCGGATTGTGTTTTCTTCAAAACAGGGAACATTCATCTGGTCCTAGAGGTCATGTGCCAATCAAACCTTTTATTGCATTTTTCATAGCCATAATAGATTTTTTTTAAAAGGGAGGGGGCCTCTTAGTGTACTGACATTTTAAGAGAGAAAGTACATGAAATCCTATAAAAATGCCAATAAAGAATTAGTAAAGAGCAATGAAGCACCAAACGAAGAAAAAACATTAAAAAGCCTAGCTTTCAGTGTATACACAGCAAAGCCCCATCTGCACTTGACATGGAGGATTCTGCCTCTAACTGTGTTTGGTGCACATCATGATAACTAGTGGGCTGCTACGCTTTTTAAAAATCTTCTCCACCTTTTGATTTGCAAAAAGAACTGTAGCCTCATAAACAGCTCCCCCTTATTCTTTTGCTGTGGAACACACAGCACATTCTGTTCTGCAAGAATGACTGAAGAACAATGCGTAACATTATTTCAGTCTAAGTTAGCGCTACATAAATAAAATGGGATAGTCCCATGAATAATTCCTTTGAAAGGAGAAGTTAGGTGTAAATACAAATACTTTTTGGGGAAAAAAATCTGAGTTTCATCGTATGAGACTAACTTTTCAACTATATTTTTAACAGTGTTAAACATTAAAATTAGATCAGCTGGAGATGTGTGTGGGGAATCATTCCAGGTACAAATCTTATTATTCATATACTTTTCCATTTGCAATTTACAACCCACTTGACACTATTATAGGCTGTGCTAATAGTTTCAGACTGTTTTAGAACAGGATGTTACAGTAACATGCAGATACTTACATTCAGGGAACCACTGGCCAGTGTTTTCATTTTTTTGGTCAATAGACTCCCAATCAAACTGTGCTACAGAAGACATTTACTATCTTTTCCTACGCCATCAGTTGCTAACCCCTAACTTTATCTGTGGAAAAGGATACATTTTGACCTTTCTAGAACTTAACATGGTAGCATGTTAGTAGATCAAACTTTATATGCCATGCATCCTGCATTTGGACTTCTTTCTGAGGATGCCAGTACCGTGAAAAAACAGGTGGGAGGCTCAACATGCCAAGCATCTCCTCGAATACATTTCCGTGTGCACAAGGCAGCAGCATGTTCTTATCACTGCAATGACATTTTGCTTTGGCAAAATGTGCTTTTCCCATCTGCAGGAAAAGCCAATTATAGCTTAGCTAGCACTATTTTATCTGTGTCTATGGAGATTCTCAATCATCCAGGTCATAGTTGCCCCAAAAGTGCTTTTTAAAAGGCAACTGGACTTTCTTGGGGTTTTTTTTCCTTGCAAATGTTTTGCTTTTCATCCAAGAAGCTTCTTCTTCAGAACTGAAGAAGCTTCTTGGATGAGAAGTGAAACGTTTTCAAGGAAAAACACCAAGAAAGTCCAGTTGCCTTTTGAAAAGCAGTTTTGGGACATATTGAATCTAAGTTGCTAAAACTGTGAGAACCTCTAGATATCAATAATGAGTTTGTGATTTTTGCACAATTTGCTGTCCTCTGACAACCCTAGCTTAGCATTGTTGCACATTCCTCATTATGGGGGGGAACTTTGAAGTATCTACATCTCTTTTTGGAAGACCTCAGCATATGTAACTGTAAAGGAATGGCTTAGGCATAGGAATAGAAAGGTCTTGACAGCCATTCTGTAATAAATACACACACACACACACACACACACACACACACACACACATATCACTTTGATCTTTATTTTCCACATTTTGTGTGGTTCCTCCTTCAGGCTCTGGTACTTCTTCAGCTTTTTATACTTCTTCCTGAAGTTGTTGTCACTTAGCACTGCTACATTTTAACTACCACTATATTTTGGTCCTTGTCTACTACCACTGGTTGATTGGCCAGTACCTGCCTGGATCTGGGAGTTCCACAGGATCTTAGCACTGTTATTCTCCATGACCTTCTAAAGAATTTCTCATATGGACTAGGATGATCTAGCTTATGCACTGCAGAAATTCCTATACACAATGCCAGCTACTTGATTGTTTCATTTAGTGTATGCTGTTCCTACCTGCATCTTACATCCTGCCATTATGGGTTGGACTGTCTCTGACGCCTCCCTACATAGTCTGCACCTTATTTCCTGTATGGTGTGGTAGACCTTGCTTCTGTGGATCTGGTGTTTAATGACTGTTTTTGTAGTGAGTGCCTCTATTCCTCAGTGCTGTCTTTTAGTCCAGCCCTTCCAGCCACTGTTAAATTTACTGATGCCTGCCACCTCAACTAACTATTAATGGTGCAGTCTATGTAGGGCCTTGTTTTTCTATGGCATTTCCTCTGCTTGACCTTCCTCCCATATCTGCTGCTGCCTCAGGAATTCTCTCAGCACTCAACTTTGGGTGACATCATGCTGATGTTCTCATGAATGCTATGGTTTACATTCAGGATAGTAGCTTTGGCACTCACCAGATCCTGCCCACCTTCTTTCTGACTGGTATACAATCTCTGAGTGTTGGACTTGGGGTAGAATCTCTGTATATTGTGAGGGGCTTCTGAGTCTTCACATTGGCAAGTTCCAGGTCCTCCTTTGGCCAGCTCATAATACCGGAGCTATATGTTGATGACATGGATCCTGGTTTTCCCATTGAGCTGGCACTTCAAGATCTGTCTTATCTTTTGGTGGTCCTTGGATATTACTGTCTTCCTTGCCTCTTCATCTGGTTCCTATGTGATTATGGGAATACCAAGGTGTACCTGGTCTATATGTCTGCTATGTGTCCGATAGTTTCACCTCACTACATTCCAGCTTCAGGTATTGTTTGCAGATCCAGTTGTTCTTCTGAGTCTTCTTGAGTCCAACATATAATGTGTAATTGGTTTATCTCAAATTGTAAGAGCAGTTTCCGCTTTAGTAGTGTGTAGGAGATCACCAGGCTAAGCCTGAGGAAGGGGTCAAATGTGTCATCAGTTTGGAATCCCTTCACATACATGAGAGATCTAAGTCCAGCCTTCCTTGAATTCTGTTGACTCTTATCTACCACCAATTTGCCTTGACCATTAGTAATTCAGATTTTTCTAGAGAGATACAGTAGCATGGAATAAACTTGTACTAATTTGAACAACCCTGGTTCCTGATTTCTTGCACCTGACATTAGCTGTTTCTCTGTTAGTGGATGCAGGTCCACTGTCCATCCATGGTTCCCCCATACATTTCATATATTCCCAATCATTAGGTTTACCATTGTAATAGGATTCCATCAATTCCAGGTTCTCTTGTTTCATCCATGTGTGGTTTGTTCTAGCAGCCCATTTATTGTCAGATTATTCTGGTTCTCCAACATCTGATATGTACCTTATTAACTGTAACATCTGAGCCAGCATGACTCTCCTAGATCAGAGTTCCCCAACCTTTCCGGTTTTGCAGACCGGCTGGTGGGGGAGAGAGGATGGTCCCATGTGAGTGGGACTCCATTTGCACGAGCAGTGGGCATGTGCGCCCAACACTTGTGCAAATGGAGTCTTAACACCTGTGCTTGCCCACTGCTCGTGCAAGTGGGGATATGCGCATTCGCCTGCCACTTCCATGGCCCAGTTCTGAAGGGCTTGATGCCCGGTAGTCCTAAATCATGACAGATTCATATTTGAGATAGGCAGATGAAACATTAGTGGATCTTTGCCCAAGAACCCCTACTGGTAAAATACTGTAGATACCTGCTGAGATTTGGATCCCGATCTCCCGTGTCAAAAACATCATTCTGATCAATTACCTGTCTATCCATATCCATCCCTCCCTCCCTCCATTAACAGACAGGCAGGCATTCAGTATTATTTTGAGGTATTTGCAGGATGGTATAAACTAGATTTAAGGTCTTGTGAATCTCCAGTCATGAGTTTTTAGAGCTCTATGCCTGTCAACTTTCATTGGTCGGTTTTCTGCCTATAGGTGTCAGAATACAGTCCTTGTCAATGCTAACCATTTTTTCTTAATTAAAATGCCATGGTTCTGTTGTCATTGACTTCTGTTTGTGACATTCCCTGGGCAATGGTTCAAGTATGTCTAAACAGAAAGATAATATAAATATAAAACAGTGCAGCATTTGTACAATAAAGAGGAAGTTGAAACAGCAAGGCGTTAAGGTCTGTAAATATTTTTCATGCCATAAAACCCACATTTTATTATTTGCACAATGTTAAAGTGACAGCAAATAGATTGAAAGTGCTTTTACTTTTATCATAGTATTTAGAAAGAGCTTTCTGCACCTAATAGCATATTAGTATTTTACATATGTTGATCTCACCTCCTAATTCATAATATTGCCCACATTTTGAAAATCAAAGCCCAAGATTATTTTTCAAAAAGTCCTTCAATACAGACTACATGACAAAAATATGTTCAACAGCAATTAATGAAAATAAGTAGCTAAAATTGAAGTCTGTTGACTAGAATGTTTGATCTTCCCTTCACAACACACAAGCCAATAATTGTTTTAAAAAATGTTCTTATTTCTCTCCCCCCCCTCTCTCTCTCTCTCTCTCACACACACACACACACACACACAGAGAGAGAGAGAGAGAGAGAGAGAGAGAGAGAGAGAGAGAGAGAGAGAGAGAGAGAGAGAGAGAGAGAGAGAGAGTGTAAATGGAAACCAGACTTAGGGAAAGTAGGCATACTCAGTGCTTTTTTTTGTAAACTCCGTTCTGGGCGTTCTATGACAAAAAAAGCCCTGGACATACTGTTGCTTGCTGCTTAAAGAATGATGATTTGGGAGAAAGGCTAGGTTCAAACATTATGTTAAGACTATCAAACCACTGCCATGATATCTTCATCACTCTCGTATATTTCAGAAAATCCCAAAATGAAATTTAAAATGCTTTCAAAATAACACTGGCAACCTTTTCACAAGAATCTAACATCTCGCAAAATTTCAGTGATTACAGATACCTTGTTTCCCCAAAAATAAGACCGGGTCTCTCTCCCTCTCTCTCTCTCTCTCTCTCTCTTTTGGCCTGCAAAAGAGGCATCAGGTCTTATTTTCAGAGGATGTCTTTTATACTCACCTCTGGTACCAACAGCCCCACCCAGCTAGTCCAGTTCTGCTGCAACCGAAGGAGCAGCTTCATTCTGCAGCATTCCGGCCTGCATTGTGCAGTCAGACCTTTCCAGAAGGCCTCTGCAGCTGAGTACCGAGCTATGGACTCAATCCATAGTTCGGTTCTTGGCTGCAGAGATCTTGCAGAACTGAGCTATGGATTGAATCCATAGCTCGGTTCTCGGCTGCAGTGGCCTTCTGGAAGGGCCTGTGACTAAGAAATGTAGGTCTGGCTATAGAAGACGCTGCAGAAGAAATGGGCCGGCGAGGAGAGGCCTGGTTGTAAGGTAAGTGGGTGCGGGGCGCGTGGGACAGCTCCACCCCCCACCCCCACCCTAGCTTGATTTTTAAGTGTGTGCCTTGCCCCAAAACTAGGGCTTATTTTTGGGGTAGGGCTTATATTAGGCCCACCCCCCCAAAATCAAGCTAGGAGTTATTTTTGGAGTAGGTCTTACTTTCGGGAAAACGTGGTAATTTGTCCTTAACAATGCTTTGTTTAGCATCCATTCAAAGTTATGATGATGCTGAAAAAGTAACTATATGACCGGTCTTCAGATTTGCAACTATAGTAACATCCCCATGGCCATGTGAACAAGAGTAGGGTGATTCACAAGCAGTTGGCAATTATAACTGTTACAGCATCCCATATCATCTGATCACCATTTGCAACCTTCACAGCTGGCTACTGCCAAGCTGAGTCAATGGAGAAGCCAGCAGTAAAATCGCAAGATTCAAATGCCTTGCTTAACAACCTGAGCTGATTACAGGTGAAATTGGGCAAGTCCGTTGTGGTTACTTGATGTCTTGCTTAATAACTATATTGCTTAATGACACAGTTTCCAGTTCCAACTGTTAAGGACAACTATTCCAGAACTAGGCCTGTTTTTGCACCCACTTTAAAGTGAAAAGAGATCATATAAATTTAAGTGAGCTATGCTGTTCCAGCTATCTTCCCATTGTTCATTTATTGTCTGGCATGATTTGATTTTAAATTCATCTTATGTTGTATTATTGTTCTCTCTAGGTTCCAAATTAATTACTTTGCCATTTGTTCTGGCATCTTCTGCAGCATACAACTCAAATCAATGGGATAATAAGCTTGTACATCTTCTTGCTTCCCTTTCTGAGATGCAACAATATAACCCACCCCCAAGGCTGTTTGCTCCATTGTGGCTTATTTACATTTATTTTATTAAGCTAGCTAGAAAATACTTCGAATCTGTGGGCACATTTGTTGAGTTACCCCTAATCTCAAAAGGACTGTGATAGAACTGCAGATATGTGAACCCAACCATTACAGTTTGCAAACCATGTTTTATGGCTTACTGCTATATGCAAATGTAGCTGTAGTCAGAACAAATCATAGGTTAGTGCACCTATGAAATCTTGCCTACTTAATGCAGATTATTAAGTGGAATTCATGAACTAATAGATTGAATGATAGTAATTGAGATGGTTGTGGAGGATATTTATTTTATTTATTTATTTATTTTATTACATTTGTATCCCGCCCTTCTCCTTGCGGACTAGTTTGAGGCTTTCTCTATATTAAAACATACTATAAATTAAACAGCAGAGACTGCATGAGATACAAAGTTAAGATACTTATTTCTGCCATCCCTTTTTTTATTACAGGGGTTTAGGATGTTTAGGTGCCATGCCCACTTTGTTCTCAGCCAACTGCTGTTGCCAAACCACAGCAGGCTTTCCACCTCCACTGGGTGTCTGCCAGCAATTGTCCACCACCAATAGCCCCCCCGCCCCCCCCACTCCCAGCTGTTCCTCCTAGCTCATTCCCCAAGGCATGGTTTGACCCAGGTGTTTCGCTGCACTGGACAAGTAGCTGCCAGCCAATCAAGCAGTGAGCAGCAGTGATGAGGCTGGGGGGGGGGCAGCGCACAATTGGCAGAGGGCAGAGCAATCAGGCTGTGGGTGAGCAGTGTGCGATCGGTGGCAAGCTGTGGGGAGGGCAACCCATGGCAATCGGCTATGGGGGAAGAGGGAGGGGGGAATCGATGAGGTTATCTGACAGTGCTTGCAACTTTGAGATCCACTGCCTGGGAGAGAAGGAGGAAGGGAGGGAAATTGCCACAGGCTGCCAAATGCCTGCTTTGCACTGCAAACCCTGGGATTTCCACAGTGCACTGCAGTGCCCCTCTCCACTTAACCTGCTGCCTCTGCAGTTCAAAAGACAGCACAGCTGTCCTAGAAATGATATGAAAAGGGGGACCGGGAAAGAGACGGTTTTCGTCAGCAGCAGCAACTTGAGTTACTGTGCAAAACTGTTTCATTGGGGAAAAGGGTTTTCACTGCATAGAGAGGAAGCAAGGAAGCCAGCCAGTAGGCAGGCAGAGACACAGCCTACCACCCATTGCACACTGATTGTGCAGGGGCCCCCATCCCCTGCGATTGCCCTGCCTGCCTGTCGCTGATCTCGTGCTGCTTCCCCACAGCCCCGTGATCATCCCGCCCACTGCCAATCATGTGGTATTCCCCCAGCGCCATTGTTGCTGCCCACTGCCCAGTCAGCAGCAAAACATCCAGGTCAAACCATGCCTCAGGGACTGGCCTGGGATGAAGGGCTGGAGGTGGAGGGCCAGGGGGGCATTCATTGGCAGTGGACAAGCACTGGGAGACTGGTTGGCTGAGAGCAAAGTGGCCATTGCCAAGGGTCGGCACCCAAATGTCCCATTCCAGTTTTCAGAAAACACAGTCAACTGCATAGCTTAAGAATGGAAGATGGTAACACTAGCATTCTCATTAACTGTTTTTTGTGTGCACTAATCACATATATTAGCACAGGGCTTTTCAACCTTTTCACCCATTGTACCACTTTTAGGATATGGCAACATCCGAGTACCACCAGTCGCCTAGCAAAGTGTCAAAAACTTGATGACCAAAAAAAAGAAAAAAAGGAAAAAAGTGATGAAGTACTAGCAGTCCTTGACTTACAACAGTTCACTTAGTGACTGTTTGAAGTTACAATGGCACTGAAAAAAGTGCCCCCCAAGCCACAGCCGAGCAAGACACCTGCCTGCCCACCCGGCGGCGTTCTTCCTCCTGTCTGAGGTTTTCATTGTTGTGAGCATTTCTGTTGAGGATTGGCAGCGGGGGTGGGGTGGGGGTGTTTGGTTTTTATCCCCCCCACCTGCTGGGTGGTTGCAGCAGGTTTTGGTCACTTCACATGACCCTGGGACACTGTGACCGTCATAAATATGAATCAGTTGCCAAGCATCTGAATGTAAATCACAAGACCCTGATTGGTGCTTCTTCTGGGCTCAGCAGAAGCACCAGGATCAGTGCCGAGCTCCAGCTGGACCCTGGCGCTGATCCTGGTGCTTCCGCTGAGCCCTGACAGCCCTGCAGCTCCAGCCATCTCTCGCTCAGGCTTGTTTGGTGCTGCCACCAGTTCAGCTCATTCTCCTCCCCGACTACAACTTTTCTAGGATGGTTGCGTACCACCTGCCAGGTGCCAATGTACCACAGGTGGTACCCGTACCACTGGTTGAAAAGCCTTGTATTAGCAGAATAAAGATCTTTGTGCAATACCTATTCTCCTTGGCTGGTTTTCTGGGATTTTATTTATTTATTTATTTATTTATTTATTTATTTATTTATTTACTTACTTACTTACTTACTTACTTACTTATTTACTTATTTACTTATTTACTTATTTACTTATTTACTTATTTACTTATTTACTTATTTATTTATTTATTTATTTATTTATTTATTTATGAGAGATTCTCCTATCTCTTCTCTGAAATGAACACACAGAGATGTGCTGCTTTTCCACTGTATTATGTTTAATGTGTTGACCAAGCCTGACCTGTGAAAGCTGTATTATGAAGATACTGGATTGATAGCTATGGAAAATTACAAGGCCTTTTGTGTGTCTTTTGGCATGTTAGAATGCAGAAACAAATGGATCTGAAAGAAGGCATTTTTACTACCTTGCTGCAATAAAAGGCTTGTCTGCTTACAGCCTGAGAACAGAGTGTTTTGCGTCAAAAAAATGAACAACATTAACTAAACAGGCTGCCAATATTTCTTCACAGTTGACTGCTTTGGTATTTTATTTAAGCATACACACTGAGCACTGTGGATGACATGGCCGGCTTATGAAGGATTACTGATTAATGAATGACAATGCAGATACATCCTAGCAGAGCTTTCTATTAATGCTAGAGATCTCCAATGAGCTAAATTTGGTCAGCAGCATTGATTTTGTCAAATAAGCTAGCAGAATCTGTGTGCTGGAAAGTCTGCACTTCTCCATCAAGAGATAAACAAAAGTTAGCTTAAGTGGCTTCTAGAGCCTAAAGGGAAATTATAATAAATAATGGGTAGAGTTTTGTTTGTTGCATGTATGCCTCCTAAAAAAAGCTAAAAGCTTTCTAGCCTTGAGAAGTCAGCAAATTCTTCCACCCGCTTGAAAGTCTGTGAGCAAAATATGTCTACAGTGAAATATAAACTTTACTTCAGATTTTTAATCAATCTACATCTTTTGATCACAGTGAATCATTAGCTGACCTCATAATCTGTAATTAGTGGAAAGATTAAAAATATAGCAAGTGAACATAAATACATAATAAAGACATGAATGTAGAATACTTTCTGCATAAATATAAATGCAGATATTATACATATAAATACTCCATATTTCTCACACACACATACAGAATACATATATGGAGAAATGGTGTGTGAGCTCTTCTCCTTTCTGTTGCTTCTGCAGGCATTTTCAGATCCCTGAAAAGGGTGTAATGTGATGGGAAATATTGGAGGAAAAGCAATTCCCAATTTACTCTCATTCAAACTCTGTTTATTGAAGCAAAGCTCAGGTGCAGTTGCATGCATTTGACCACAAAGCACTTATTTTGCGTTGAATTTCCGGAATCAATCCCTGACATTACCTGGACATGTCTTTTTGAAATATATTTTGTTTAGGCTGCTTGGACTGTGTGATTAAATATGTTCTGATCCAATAATAATAATAATAATAATAATAATAATAATAATAATAATAATAATAATAATAATAATAATAATAATAATAATAATAATAATAATAGTGTATGCAGAATGCAGAAGGCCTTTATCACACATAATTGCAGCCATAACGCCAACTCTGGAACTGAAATAAAGGGATCTAAGGCCAGAGATATTTCTTTGAACCACAGTCCTCTTTTTGGAACTAGGCTGTTAGTCTATACTAGGATATCTAATTATGGGTTACCATGGCACAACTTGAAAAGGCTTGCCGTCTCCCGAAGACTTACCAGCTGAATTTGAAGATTGTTAAAATATCTGAATCGCCACTCCTTTCATAATCAGGCATATCCTTTCCCTTCACTGAAAACTTTTCTAAACCCCTTTGTGATCTGGAAATTCCACAAGCCCCCAGCAAAATTTTAAGTGGGGCCTGTAGAGGAACATCTGTCTCTTAGCAGCATTGCTCACATTCCTGACTGTGGGCTCCCTGCAGACTTTTTAGCTTCTCTGCATGCTCCTTCCTGAACTACTTACATCCTGGTTATTATTTTTCAGGCCTCTCCAGAACATTTTCCTTAATCCCTCTATTCTCCACCTAAAATCTCCATCTTTTGGTAAGTGTATCTCTGAAGCGTTCCTGATCTAGAGGGCAAAGAGATGCAGTTCATGTCTCTTCCCAATGTTTGATGAACAGATGGAATTTCATAAAATATGGGATGTACTTCACAAGCAAAGACACTGGAGGAAAAGTCATAGTATTATTGCATTTCCCCTTTTATGGCTGCTACCATCTGGCTGAGACTCCGTCTACAGCTCTTCCAGGATTTCTTACCTAAGCCACACTATTTGCACATGGTACACATGTCATGTCTTGGCCCTCAGCCCATAGTGAAGCAAATCTGATGCTACATTGCAGTTATTTTGCTTTGCAAGCGTTGTGTGCTAGTATCCCTAAAGCTAAATTCTAAATTTGTAGATAGTTGCAACCATCCAACTTCTAATGTATAAGCACGTATAAAAAATGTGCATCTTTCTAAAACATTTCATGAATCTGGAAATTAACCAGTTGTTATATGAAAGCCTGAACTACAATCAGGTTTCTTCTATTCCCTACCTCGATTGTTCTTTTCAGTACCTAACTCTTAAGTTTTCCTTTGAAGGGTGTCTTTTTGTAGTTTAATGGTATGAAAACATGCTTTAAAATGTTGATTTACATAATTAGATTTTATATTTGTTTAGTCTTCTGCATCAATTGGATATAGATCTGCTAAACATTTTGATGAAGAGATTAATATGAACAGACTTGTAATCAACAATTTGAGACCCATCTTCCTAAAGGTAAACTCAACCTAATTCAGTAGGAATGACTTTGAAATAGAAGTGCATGGAACTGAACTGTAAATTGTGCTTCCCCAACTATGCCAGATTTATAATTTATGTTGAATTTTACCTGTGTTTATCCTTTGATGCAGGGATATGTATTTAAAGTAAGCTTGAACAGGCAGGCTTTCCTTACGTGCAGGCGGTGTGCTGAATGCAGATGGAGTCTGTCACATTCAGCTGCCTCCAGCTGTTGTTTCTTTGTCTGCCCAACCTAAGACCAGAGATGAAAAAATTTCAATGATCTTTGTCAAAAGAGGCCATACTGGCCTTCCATNGCTTTCATTAGCTTCTATTATGCATACAAAAGATAGGCTTGCAATAGCATAACTATTACCATGGATTAATTCAGAAGCTGGGTCTTAGACTGCAATACAATGAAGGGAGAAAAACACTTATTCACCCTGCTATCAAATATCTTTGGGATTCAATTATCTCTCATGCAATAGATAGTCTCTTCCCCATCATCTGCAAATGAGTGATATAGTGTCCACTGTATAATACAGTATAATCTTCTCCTTTGAACTTTACTCCATGTTAACAATATATTCACTGTGTGTTATTCATAAACTGAGGAAATGCATCTTTATTTTCATGGACATTAATTATCTTTCTTTATGACTCAGTACAGATAGTCCTCAAATTATGACTGTAATAGAGCCTGCCCATCACAGTCATAACTCAACAATGGTCGTAAAGTAGGTTAGTGTAAGCAACTGATTTGATACGTGACTAATCTGATTTTCTGATCTTTTGTGGCAGTCGTTAAATGAATGTGATGTCATAAAGTGAATGTGGTGGTCATTAAGTGAATGCTGCAGTCATTTGGGCCAGCTTTGCCAAAAAAATGGAAGTAAATGCTGGGTTTTGGCAAAACTGTCTGAAATGTGGTCACATGACTGCAACTGAAATGCAGCCCAGTTGCCAAGAGCCTAAAATGTGATCACATGACTGGGGGTGGAAATTTGAATCCAAGTCATAAGTACCCCTCAGGGAGATCCACTGAAACTTTGAATGGTGACTAAGTGAATAGTTGTAAGTTGAGGACTACCTGTATTATACTGGGAAAAGAGGTATGGCTGGTTCATCTACTGGAGCAGGTACAACTAGAGCCACATAAAAAGCCCTTGATTGTCAACATGCACACCCAAGTTCATAAGATTGTATGCCCATGGACATGACCTGAGACTTTCAGAGGATAGAGGGAAAATTGACTTTTTAAAGCTGTAATTTTCCATATTACAGAGGATGACCGGTACCAAGGTAGATGGCTTGAATTACAATTGAGTGCACCATTGGAAAACCAGGCTGGGAACAGATCATCTGCAGAAAATCTGTCTGTGTGAAGAGTCAGCAGAGGCTTCCTGGCACATAATCAAAGCAGAAAGCAAATTTAATTGTATGTGCATCGATTTACATGTACGCTTTATGGTGATATGTATCTGGGTTAAATCCCTAAGGTGAAGAACACTATAATTTACTAAAGAGAAAGCACTGCATTATCAATGTAGCCCCAACAGTTGAGTTGACCAGGGGACTCTGATGCATTTTATGCTTCTAGACCACATTATGGAAGACATGATGAAGTCTCATGAGATCAGCTTGGAGGAGCCTTCTCTCCCCTTTCGTTGCTACCTCTACTTGCCTGTTATCATAGTCTAGCTATTTCCCATGCTGCAGTATGCCTGCTTTTTGCTAGTTTGTTTACAGTCTTGTTTTTGTATTATTAGCTGGCAGGAATGAGGGCAGATGGCAGCAGGTGGTTACAGCTGAGCTGTCACACTGTGCTTTAGCTGGAATGCAAAAAGCTGCAGAGATCTGCTGCCTAGTGTACAGATACTGGACTGTGGCCAGCATCTTCTCAGTACAATTTTCCTTTTTTTAAAAAAAGGCCTCAGGAGTGTAGATTACATTTTCAAATGTCAGGAACAACTTTTCCTCCCAGGTATGCAAGCAAGAAAGCACAACTCCCCCCCAGCTCTGTAGACTGTACACAGGCAATGCATATAAATGTAAACCAGGTGTAGAAATAACATAGAAGACTAAACAATATTATGTGCATGAGTCTTGCAAAATCAGTGGAAAATTATCTGCAATGCTTGACAGTGCACTGTACAAAGAGAATATGGTATTATGATATTCTTTCTTTTCTTAGTATATTTTTCTTCTACAGCAATGTTACACATCAGATGTTCCAGAAAACTACATTGTTGTATAAATTTGAAAAAAGCAGGAATTGTATAATGTGTGGTTCTTCAATGGGAATTATTGAAGTAATTGGTATTTCATTAATTTTTAAAAATAAGCTTGTTTGGATTACTTCTGTGTTCTGTCTTCCACACAATGGAAAGAAATAAGGTTGGTAGACTTTTTTCGCCACCAAAGAAAGCCAGTAGACATATAATAGACCAAAGGCAACATACTTAATTTTTTTCTACATCAGTGCTGTTCACAGTATATATCATGAAGTCCTTTCTTTCATTAATGTATTTTATAGCATGACATAAACAAATCTGAAATGATCTGTGATTTTTTTTTTCATATTTAGGCATAAAAGTTGGACAAGGGATGTCGCTGCCATTAATTTTGCTCCCAGTAGGCAGGGAGGGCATCTGTCCAAAACATAATGCTTATACTTCCATGTTTGTTTTATTTTACATAACAAAAGTAGATGTTCAGTATAAAGAAAGAATAATGGTAGCTGCCATGCCATTATGCATATACAAAATCTCTTAAACTTGTACCAATCCTGCAATATTCCACTGTAGACTCACGCTGTCTTAGAATATAAACGGGGTGTGTGTGTGTGTGTGTGTGTGTGTGTGTGTATCAAACTATATGAAAAAGAAAGATCTAAAATAAAAGTAAAATAAAAGTAGAATAAGTTCAAGAATATTAAAAGAAAAACATTCACACTTGAAGATAAGCTTAGCTCATTCTCCTAAATGTAGCACTATAAACTCTCAACTATATAGAGATATATATTGAAGAGTGAATGCCTGTAATTTGTTAAAGGTTGATAAAGAAATATGAGGGTCTTAGGCAAATTATATGGGAGTCTGAAAACTCAACAGCAATATCAGCAAACATTCAACTATGTCAAACGTGCCTGTGTCTCAATGTACAAGGTCCTGGCAATATATCCTTGTGAGTGCTCTTCGACTTCTAGATAATGTTAAATACTTTCAATTAATGTATTTGGTGAACTGGGATGGAGTCGGAGGCATCACATTCTGGCATCAAATTCCACCCTTGTATGATTCTGGAAGTGATGCTACAAAACAGTTATATCTGAGATACAGGAAGTCTTTCTTTTATCACTATTTTTATTTAACCTTTATATTCAGTGGCAGGAAAAATCTTAATGTCACGAACATGCAGATAATTATTTATAATTCTCTCGCTGTTCTCCATTTGATCCATGCATAGTGGTGGATGTTCTAAACAAGGTATCAAGATAATAATGGAACTAGATGAGATATTAAATTTAATTGAATTTAAATTGAACTTTAGCCCAGGTCAGAGTTGTTTGGGTGGATGGTCTTTCTAATCAGGGAGGGGATATTCAACTAGCTATGGATCCAGCTGCACTTTGTACAAATCAGATATGCAGTTTGATATGCTTCTAAGTTCAGCTTTGTTTATGGTCCCACACAATGCCTTTTGCCTATTTTAGTTGATATGTCTATTTATTTTAATTGTCAACTTATTAATGATTAAATTAATAAATATATTGTATCTTATTATCTTGTTTAAGCCACAATTTATACCATATATTTCAATAATGTTTTCAAAAAGTTGAAATAATTTTAAAATGTGATTATTACAGTAATCACAGTATAATAATTAGCACTAAAACTTTTTTTGCTGAAAATAAAAAAATATTTTCAAATGTCTTTTCATCAAGGTAACTGCCAAAGATTACAATTGGGATACCACCAACAAAAAGTCTCTGCTGAAAGTAGTGGAATTCAGGGTAGACTTTCAAGATTCAGACTGGAATTCTGAATTAAGCCCAGCAGAAACTGAGAACCAATGCATTTTAAAAAAACAACAACGGGAATTTGATGAAAATGTTCTCTGTAGATGTGCTAAGTTTGCAAACTTAGGAAGCATTTCATAACTACTTCCTTTGAGGAACTAGACTTCATCTTGACTTCAACTCTGGTTTCCAAAATACAAAATAAAAATCAATGATAAGAAAAATAGTTTTACACTTAGGCAATAAAAACCAAATGCACAGGTATAGAATAAGAGGAACCTGGCTCAATAGTAGTAATGGTGAGAGGGCTCTTGAAGTCCTAGTGGACGGAGCCAGCAGTGCAGTGCAGCCGCCAAAAAAATAACACAGTCCTAGACTGCATTAACAGAGGAATAGAATCAAGATCACATGAAGTATTAGTACCACTTTATAATTCCTTGGTAAGACCACACTTGGAGTATTGCATCCAGTTTTAGTCACCATGCTATATATATATATAAATGTCGAGACTAGAAAGAGTGCAAAGAAGAGCAACAAAAATGATTAGGGACTGGAGCCTAAAATGTATGAAGAATGGTTGCAGGAATTGGGTATATCTAGTTTAATTAAAAGGAGATAGCAATACTCCAATCTCTAAGGGGCTACCACAGAGAAAAGGGGATCAACTTATTCTCCAAAGCACTTGAAAGCAGAACAAGAAGCAATGGATGGAAACTAATCAAGGAAGAATATCAATGTAGAAATAAGGTGAAATTTCCTGACAGAACAATTAACCAGTGGAATGGCTTGCCTTTAGAAGTTGAGGGTGCTCCATCACTGGAGGTTTTTAAGAAGAGATTGGACAACCACTTGTCTGAAATGATATAGGGTATCCTGCCTGAGCAGAGAGTTGGACTAGAAGAATTCAAAGGACCCTTCTAATTCTGTTATTTTGTTAATATTTCTCTTAATCTTGTCTATGAACAATGTATCCTTTGCTTTCTGGATTTAGCTTGACTTTCTGCAGAATGGTAATGTTTACAGAAGTCTTCACCAACCTGGGTTCCCAACCAGATGTGTGGATTTTAACAACCAGAGTTCTGAATGATGACCATGATAGTTTGGGTATGCTAGTAAATGATGTCTGCACATCTGGAAGGGGCTGACTGGGGAAAAACTAAAGTATAGTATCCATGCATACCAGGATAGCCTACACAATGATTTGAATTACTACACATCAGAAAAGCTAACAGTTTAATTTAGGGCTTGGAGAAAGGCTTTTCTTGTTAATTTGTAGCCAGAAACTACTATATGTCATCGGATGATCTACTACTAGACCAAAACTACAATTTATCCACCCTTAATAATACCATGTGCATTTGGCTTTTTCTGCTAATGCACAGATCCTCATTCGACATCCCATTTAGTGTGTTGGGGCAGAGATTGAACAGACAGCTCTAATGCTCTGTCACATGAACAGAGCTGAGGATATATGTTTAATCTGACAGTGAGTTAAATCAGCTGCACTGCAGGTAAGGCAAAAAGAAGTGAAGTAACGTTCAAAGCCTCCACTGGAATGGTGTAACAAGGCAAAACCTTGCTGAAAAGAAAGAGATGAGTGAGACCTTTCCCTTTGTGTCCCTGGGCTAGTTTCCAGGTTCTAACTATTAGCATTGTAAATGACTTGATGTAGTTCCATTCTAGGACTGAATCTAATCAATAAATCATCTGTCATGTGTTGTTATTCTACCTGTCATTTGATTATATTTCACTATCTATATTTATGGTGTTTAAGGGATTTTTTTTTCTCGTTGTAGCTTTTCCACCTCATTAGTCCTACATTAAAGTGTTGTTATTTTCAGGTCATAGTAATTGGGACAAAATCAAATTCCATCTGTTTCTGTCAAAAGAAAGAAGTAGAATGAGGTAATTCAACAGGAATTTTCATCTGCTTTATATCGCTTGCCTTCTGCAGCCTCATAACCTCTTCTGATTAGTGATGCTGATGCTGATGATGCATTAATGGTAATAAACATAGTTTGCTTGTTCAAATTATGATTTGATATTATTTTTATCAGATCTTTTTTAAATGTGGTCTCTTCAATCCACAATTCAATTATAACTAGCATCTAGCACAGTGATGGCGAACCTTTTAGAGACCAAGTGCCCAGAAATTGGCCCCACCCCCACTCCACCCCCTGCCCCACCCCTGCCCCTGCCCTGCCTGCCCGCAGGGCCACTCACCGCCTCCAGGGCCAACCGCAGATCGCCCAGGCAGCCCAGCAACGCTATGGCGGTCACGCCCTCTGCCCATGCCCTGCAGCATCAACTGTGCACGATGGGGTGTGAGGGCAGAGTCTTGTCTACGCTGCCTGGCTGCCATGTCCTTGACTGCGCTGCTCCGCGTGGGTCACGCTCAGGGGTGACTTTCCTTCAGGCGGGCTGCTGGAGAGGAGGGGGTCACGGGGAGAGGCGAGGCTGGGGCAACGGCATGTGTGCCCACAGAGAGGGCTCTGAGTGCTACCTCTGGCACCCATGCCATAGGTTCGCCACCACTGATCTAGGATATTCTTATCAATAGGTAAACTGACAAAGCCATGCAAAAAATCTACAATATTAATTTCTTTTCTCTCATTTAGATTTTTAGTTCTCTAAATGTTTCATATAAGTTAGAAAATGGCACAATGGATAAATCTAACACACAGTACAAACTAGACATGTCTTATATGGAACATAAATCCCAGTGGGTAAATGGTGATTTACACCATAATAAGTGTATTTAGAAGTTCAGGTATATTCCATTGAGTGTGCTTTATTTTGACTTGGTTCAATTGTGGCAGCTATAAATGCTTGAAAAAAAAATAGAGATAGTCCCCACAAAATCCACTAATGTTTGAAAGCATTACATGCAGTAAATCTATATTTTACCAGTTTCTTTTCATTTTTGGTGATCACTGAGTCTTCTGTTGATTTGTGGGTTCATGTACATCTCCATACAGTTCATTTACCCTAGGACGTTTTCAAACTTGAATGATTGAAGGCTGATTAGTAAAACTGTCAAGGCAGGACTGTAAGGCAGGCATTCAGGAGAACAACCACTCACTCAGCAGAATCCAAGATTACCAGATTAGCAGTTCTATTATCCCAAGACTGAACATCTGTTAAGACCATGAATTCTAGTGTTTAACAGTCACAAAACATTGATATTGAAATAGAAACTGTAGGATATTTTGTTTGAATATCTACAAAAGAAGGTAATTAATAACTATGTTTGCATGATTCACTGAACCACAAACTGGTTAACCATATTTTATCTTTG
>NW_015386619.1:648428-686570 GCF_001527695.2 Protobothrops mucrosquamatus | reverse complement strand
GTTCGTTCCAGAGGGTGGGGGCACCCACAGAGAAGGCCCTCCCCCTGGGGGTCGCCAGCCGGCACTGCTTGGCCGACGGCACCCTGAGGAGACCCACTCTGTGGGAGCGTACCGGTCTGTGGGAAGGAATCTGCGGCAGAAGGCGGTCTCGGAGGTAACCGGGTCCTATGCCATGAAGCGCTTTAAAGGTGGTAACTAAGTCAAGAATAAATACAGTATGAACAGAGTGGTAACACATAGAATACAGTATTTGCCAATGCCACTATTTTACCTTATTTTCATCACTTAAAAGCTAGATCACTTCTGAATAGCAAGATATGGTGGTGGGTCAGGAATACTTTCATCAAAGCTACGTGGTGGCATTTTTTTAAAAAAAAAAAAGATTAAAATTTATAGCATAGTGAAAGCAAAAAAAAAAAGTTCCTGTAAGCAGACAGCATTTTTTCTGTGTATCACATTTTCAGAAAATTAGCACCTTCCAAGATTTTTTTCTCTTTTTTTCCAATCAGACTTGCTCTCTGATTTGAGTTGATTCTCTGAACTTTCTCCTTTCTTGATGTTCTTGGGGCATCCTAGTCCAAGAGCTTGCGATGAAGGGTGGATTCACACAATACACTAAAACATAAGGGGTTTTTTGGGGGGGGGTTAGATTAGCATGTTGGGTGGGGTCTGTCAATGGTGGCTTTCTCATCAAACTATCCTTAAAATAATGGCTTGTGGCATTGTGTGATCTCAGCTGAATCCTCTCTAAGTGAGACAAAGGCCATATTTGCATAAAACGCTTAACCAAAAATCATAGCAGGATGCTATTTTACTCCCCACTTCTCACTCCTCTAACTGAAGGTTCCAATTTAGCTTGTTCAAATGGTCACCATTACAATTGAAATTGCAATGTTAAAAAATCACATATAATGATATGGAATAAAAATGATAATATGGTCTCATTAGTGGCAGTCTCTTGCTAAAGGTGTCATATGAACATGATCATGTTACCCACCCTCCAGTGCCCTTGAAACATGGAATGCACAAATGATAAAATAACAATTCTAGCAGCTTTTTGCTTTCTTCAGTGAAACCTATTTATGGCCTAATTTTAATTAATAAACAAAATGTCTACCTTCAGTTACTGAAATCTTATCTCATTAAAATATATGCAAAATGAAAAAACCATAGCCAGCCATAATGAAGATAAAACAGCAAATAATATCCCCATTTTGCAGATATCACTAGCAGCATCTATTGGGCTGTGTACATTAAAATCATCAACACCCATAACGTTTGAAAGTTAGTGTTACGGTAAGGGTGACCCAAAGACTACAACTGTAGGAGGTACCTGTAGATCTCTACCACGTTGGTTAAGTCTTCACAGTTATTAAATTGTCGGTTTACGAGGTCCGTCGGAGAGAGTCGGACTATCAGAGATCTTGAACGTTAAGGGTCTTGACAAACGGTCTACTGGAAAACCTTATTCAATCTCAGCTAACACATTGGAAAATGTCAGCTAATGGAAAGCCTGATGAAGAATTTGAGTCTTGAAGCTATGGAACACACAATGTTTGTGGATTAAGAGAGAACCCAAGTGTGAGTATCTCCATAAAAATGTTTATGAACTAGAAATTAAAGCAATTCAATTAGTTTATCTAAGGTTTATAAGGACTTGAGTACAGAGTAGTTTACCTTGGATACGGTTAACAACACAGATTTTGAGAAGCCATGTTAGATACATAATTTGACATGGTCCTATTAGAAGAAGGGTTTTTCATGAATAGTTTTCCTGAATAGCTATGAGTGAATGAATTCCACTGAGTATAACTTCTTTATGGAAGCATTCACAACAAAATTATCTGAAGATAATAGGTGTGATATGTAATTCTTCTTCTAGCATTAGGTTAATCTAAGTGGTATTCAGGTCTCAGAACAGCTCTGACTTGCTGTCTTTGTGTCTTCCCCCAAAATTATAGCATGTTTCTCTGGCAAAAGATAAACAAACAGATGAAGATAAAGTAGTAATTGTAGGCTACTTAGTAAACAAGGAATTCCCAGGTGTGATGATGCAAGTGGCTTACTTAAGAAAAAGTTTCCAGTGTGGTGTTTGTATATGAAAGGAAAATGGAGTAGTAGCTTTATTTTATTGTTACCATTTCCTTTAGGTCACTTGGATCACTTATCAACAAAAATCACACATTTCATTGAATTTAAGGTTTGCTATCCTTACCAGTATCTAAGTCCCCTTAATTATGGCTTATTAGAATACTGCTTTGACTTTAGTTGTTCCTTCCTTCCTTCCTTCCTTCCTTCCTTCCTCAGGGTAAACTTGCTTTCTCTCTGAGCAGCTAATTTCTCTTTAATTCAATACAGTAAAACATTTTACTTTACTAGTAAGCCATACGCCCCGCCTCCCGATATCTGTTTGGTTCTGCAGGTTTTGCTTTTCCCTCTCCTCTTTTAATTCAAGCGGCAGGGGAAACAGATGATAGTGACAGCCGAGAAAGACGACTGAGGCTTGAAGGTGACAGAGTCCGGAAGGGGGTTACAGCGATAGCAGCGAATGGGTTCGACGCTCCCTGCCGTCTCGACAGATGCTCAGACAGGAAGGGAAGAAGAGATCCTGCGCTCCTGCTGTGATTTGCTGAAAGATCGGCGCTTGGGAACAGGGGGAGGGAAAGGAAAGGAAATGGGCGGCGAGGGCGCGGGAGCGGGGGGAGGCCAAGGGCAGTGAAAGTACTGTTTCCTTTATTCGTCTTGAATCACTTTCCCTTGTTCTTCCTCCGCCCATAAGGGCCAGGAAGGAGAAACAGCCACTAGTCCCCAAGGCCAGGGACAGCGAAAAGGCTGTCTCTAGGAAATGGCTTCCGGGCGTTAATCTCTAGCAAAGCTGACCGGGCGGGTCGTGGGAACTGCCCTTGATTTCGACGCTTCTGCGGCCAGGCTACAACCCGGAGGAGTGGGAACCGAGCAATAAAGCCCAGGCGCCGCCGCTCTTGCGAAAGGGAATGTCGAAATACGACTGGGACAAACGATTCCTCCTACAGACTACGTTGCCCTTGGCAAGCCATCCATGCCAAGATGGAGCAGCCTGAAAGAGATGGTGGCAGGCGGTGGGAGACAGCGCTGGGCTAGGCCTGTTAATGAAGCTAAAATCCTGACCATCCTCTAGCCATAATTCTGTGGGTCTTTAGTGTTTTTTTCTCCCGAGAATGGTGATCTCGCGTCCACTGCCTCATGGAACAGATTGAGCCAATGGATTAAGCCATGATGTGCATGATGCGGGGATAAGCCTGCTATTGGAAGCCAATTAATGATCTGCCACAATATGACACCTAGCCAATTGTTGAATCCAACCATGATTAATCAACCATGGCTCATGTGCCATGTGAATACTGTCAGTAAGTAGCCTTAAGCAAGCTATTAGTCACAATCTAATTCGTGATGTACTCCAACTTCAACTCTAATTAAAAAAAACTAACTTGTTTTAACATTGTTTTGCTGCTCCAGTAATGGGTCTCTGAATTCTTGGGGGAAGCCATCCAGAAATAGAGGCATGGTTTCCCTCTGTTTTGGGACCGAAACAAGGTAAAACATTGCTGCATTCAGACTTAATTATCATTTTCTCCAAAACAAGCCCCATCTCCACCACCTGGAATCTTTGTCACCACTGCTGCAGTCTTTGGCTGCTGCTAAACCCGGTCTTAAAAGTACAATAACCAGTTGCCAAACATTTTCCCATTGTAATATTGAAGGCTACTATAAAAATTACAGAGATAATATATGGGATGTATTTTGAATGCTTGAAATGCATTCTGTTTGCCATCTAAGTATTATTATTACAGCCTAGCAACCATATGTGAGAAAATAAGTATTGTGCTCATGAAGCCTTCATTTAATAACTAAGGCTATAACAGTAAGTACAATTATAGTAACAAACTAAACATACTTGGAAATCAGGGCTACTTATTTCAGTGGGATATACAGCCAAATGAATGCTAGTAGATTTTAGCTATTCTAGGATGACACTCTTGTCACTGTGCTTACTTCAGAGTAAGCATGTAGAATGTTTCAAGTTGATAAGGAAATCTATATAATGACACAAAGTATATAATTATATATATTCTATTACTCAAATTTATTATTTAAATGTCTCACCTTTCTTTTGTTCAGGATCTCATAAATTCCATCCAGCCACAACTTTCTCAGTTTTACCTCAACTCACTTTTCCTTCATGTATTTGGTTTGCTATTTAACTCTCATCTTGACTTCTCCATCTTTGATACAGTTCAGATTTTTTTATTCAATCCACATTCATTCATCATTTGTCCATTCTTCACCTTGTCTCTTCTTCTAATAGATGTATTTCTTAAATAATCCATTCCCAGTGCATTCAATTCACTTTTACAAGTCTCCTCACACAGCCAACTCCTAAGTGTGTCAATATACTGCATGTACCTTTTGTATACATAGGCACTATAGGGTGAGGTAAGTGTTGACACTGTAATGTCATGACCTTGAGATGCAAAACAGGTTTTGTGCTGTGTCATTTCATTGTCTTTTGGTTACTTACACTGATGCTTAGAGACAGACAACAATAGCTGAAGCCCTACCCTTGCATAGAAGAACAAGCATTATTATAGTTATGGAATAGGAACAAAATGCCCCAAAGCTGACCAGTCTTTTTACCATTAGTTGGAATGCTGACAACTTTTATCTATTTTATCTTCCTAAGAAGTGTTGTGTGAATACTTAAGTAACACTCAAAATAACAAACTTTCTAACTCTGCCAATCTATTTTATTCCAATTTTAAATATCTGGTAGGTATGCAAATGTCACAGTAGATGGCACCACTAGCCAACCTTGGCTGACCTTGGAAAACAAGCTCGGTTGGATCAGTTTGATAGGTAGTTAAACAGGGGACCACAAAGAAATGAAATCCCAGATCTGGGAAATAACAAAGAAACAAAGGAAACAATGATACTGGATTCCTATACCAGCTGCTCATTGGGCTCCCAGGAAATGATATTATCTGATGAAGTCTTTATTAATTTTTTTAAAAACAATAGTACATCTCCAGGATTTTTTTTCAGATACAGATCTTCACATCCTGGAATAAAAAGTCATCATTAACGAGCAAGGAAACTGCCTATAGGTGATTGGTGGTAGATAATTTGTAACTTCACAACATATGGACAGCAATTTTCCATGTATTTCTGTGCAAAATTTCTACTGACAGGAGTAAAAATTCACAGCGCTTGTTAGGAAGTATAAAGAAGAAAGCAAGTCACACTTAAACTATAACATTTTGCATGATTTGCGGGTTCGGGGGGGGGGAGAACTCTTTCCAATTTTTTCAACCACCAACGCGCTTAGGAGGAAGAAAGGTACTCGGCCTTCCCTCAACCAGCCGCTTAGAGGAGGGAAAAGCTCCCCAGCCGTCTGGCCGGACGCAAACTCCGAGGCCCTACAGGTCCCAATTCAGGTTTCCAGGGCCAAACCGGGCTGACACCCACGCGGCCCTCCTTCATCTCGCATAGCGGCGCTTCCTGGGACCAGCAAGCCGAAGCCTGAGCGGTTGGCAGAGAACCCAGTGAGGCGGAGAGGGAGAAGCGAAGAACCCCCTTTCCCGGCGCGCGTTCCGTGCCTTTTTATCCGGAGCTTCTAGCCGCGGCTCCCGAAGAGCCCACTTTCTACGGAGGCGTCGGGCGCTAGAGGGCGGGCGGAGAGCTCTCCTTCTTTCCCAAGCTGCTTGCTCGGCTTTGTTATTTCTTGCCCCCCCCTTTCCCCCTCCCCGGCCTGGTCCCTCCATTTCCTGTCTGGCTTTGTGCGGGCGACGGATATGGGCAGCAGCCTCTTCAGGTGTGTCTGCTACGGGCTGATTTCCTCCTTTCCCGCGGCGGGGCCGGCAGGAGGGCGCGAGCAGAGGCGGGCGCTCCGGCGCATCATGTGATGAGCCCCTCGCTCTCCCTGGCGGCGTGCCTCATTCCCGCCCGCCTTTCCTTTTTCGTGGAAGCCGCCGCTTTCGCTCCGACTTGTGGAGGCGGCTTGTCTGGCTTCGAACGACGGCAGCTGACGAGGTTGCTGCCTCCTCCTCCTCCTCCTCCTCCTCGCGACATGGGCAGCCCGTCGAGCGCGGCGATTCCTGCCGGTCCTTTGAGCTGCCTCCGGGAGGTGCTCGGTTGAGGCGCAGCCACTCGGGAGAGCGCGGCTCCAGTGTCGGGCGGCGGCGGCGGCGGCGGCGGCGGCGCCTGCAGCCGAAGAGAGAGCTGCGCACACAAAGGCGCGCCCGGCTCGGCTCGGCTCCTCCTCAGCCTTCCAACTTGGGTAAGTTTTCCTCCCCCGCCGCTCCCCCCCCTCCATTTTCGGTCCCCTCCTTTTCACAAAGGGAGGCTCCACCTGTTGAAAGGCTGGAAACCCCTCCCGGGAGTGCTGATTTGCTGATCCGCCGAGCAAACAAACAACCCAGCCTCTCGGAAGCGCTCGCTCGCTCGCCGCTTTCCCATTCCGAGGACGGCTTCAGTCGGTGGCCCGCGCTCGTCTGTTCGCTGGAAGGAAGTTCGGAGCTTCAGGACCGCTGGGAGGCAGGCAGGCAGGAAGGGTAAAGAGCACTTGATCCCCCCCCCCCCGGTGTATTTCAGTGTAGCGATTGCCGCTCCTTTTTTCTGCTTTTCTTGAAAGAATGAGCGACCGTCCTTCCATGTTTGAACAGCAGATGGTTCCCATTAAGGGCAAACTCCTGGCTTTCCCCGCCGAAACTATGTTATGTGGCCGGCGGTGCTGCGATTCAGCTCGTTGGAAGCATCAGGTTTAGTTACACGTGAAACTTTCTCAAGGGCTGCGGTGTGAAAAGAGATGTTCCCCCTTCCCGTCGCGCTTTGTCACCATTACATGCTTAGGAAAGGAAAGGGTTGGGTTGAGGAATTGGGGACGGCAAGAAGTTTTTCAGTTCCTTTTCAGAAGCGTGGAAGAAAGGTTGTTTTTTTTTTCCCCCTAGAGTTTGTGCCTGTGAATACTTTCAGCATATCAGGCTGATGTTATCATGCCTTAGAATCCGCCAGAGTTATATAGAATTACACAAACCCCCTTTCACTCGGCTCCCATTCATTCCTGCTGGTGGGGAGTCATTGGTTTGAGCAGCAATCAGCCCCTTGGACTTGAGATCTCAATGCCCCTGTTTTGACACAGTCTGAGATTGAAGGCAGATTGGGGGTTTGGAAGGCAGGTTGGGGGGGAAAAAAAAAGGCAAAGGTTTAACACTAGCTCATAAAAACACTTCTCTTATTTTGCTGAAGGGAACTGGGCTTTGTACTCGGTTTGTGAGTCACTCCGTTTACTTGCTTTGGAACAGGGTAGTTTTTTGTCTTTGGGGGTTTTCCTCTGCAGTTTTATCCAAGTGAGGCTTCCATGCATGAGATTGTGACACCTGCAGTTTGTATGGAAAGGTATTTCATTGGCTTGGCAGTTAATTAGCTGCTAAAGGGAAGATAACCCTCGTCCGACTAAGGTACACATACTACAAAATCAATCTCTGTGCTTACTTGAATATTTCATGCCCACACCAAAGATACACATTAATAATCCAGTTGTGAATTTTAAAATTGGCAGTTTTACCCACTATGTTTTATGTTCTACTCATTCTATCTGAAATTCAGCTGTCTCTAGGTGGCCTAGAAATTTAGATTGTTTCTCAGTTGCTTTCCCAAAAAATGAAAGGCAGTTACTGTCTTTAACTTATGCTCGCTTGATTTACCTGGCTAGACTCAAGTTTCTATAGTATCTCTTCCCACAATCCAGCATATCAGTACATTTTGTGGACAAAAATTGCTGGTTCTCTTTTATTCCCTTTTTGCAGCTATACAGATATTACAATGAAGCAAGGTGCTTCTAGAGCAGCAATCTTGCCATGGTGTAGGTAGTTGCATTTTGGACAGGCTTACTCAGAAGCATACCCTGTTGAACTTCACATATGGAAATTCCAAGAAGCTATGACGGGCATGTATAGGATGAATTACTTTAGTATTCCCCACCCTTTGTGTTTAGATATTTTCATGTTTAATTTTTAAAGAACTTTCCTTTTCCTGGTGAATTTTGGATTTATTCCTAACACAGAATTTACACAGTAGCATCCTTCCAGATGGTGATTGCCAAAAAGTGATCAGTGGGTTAGAGTCTAATTGCTTCTCACATGCTGGGCTTCTAGATCATGACATAGCAAGGTTAAAAATACAATTTAGTGCATAATTGAAAACAGTACTAGCATAACAACTCCACCATAAAAAAAGGAGGAAAAGCCTGATTTTGAAGAGGGAAAGATGAGACAAGTGACTGGGAAACTGGGAGAGATGAAATAATAGCACTTCTCCTTTGAGTTACAAGCTTTTGTGATAAGAGTAAAACCTAGGGATGTAAATGCTGAAATAATAACTGGTTATAGGTTGTGTCTAGACTTAGTCATCTTGAAATCAATGGAACTTGTCCAGGGCCTTTTTATAAATCTGAAAGACATAGGGTGCTGTGTCCATTTCAGTACCACCCCCTCCCCACTTGCTTTGTTGCATCCAATACTGTATGTTTATGTGTTAATTTTAGTTTAATATTTTGTCCATTGAAGAAGTTGCTGAGTAACTAAGAATGTGTGGAAAAGACTTTAGTAACCCAATATATTGCAATACAGTTCTTATCACTGTGCTTCAAAATATTTGTGTTGATGCCTTGATGTTGATCCATCTCCAGTTTCAAATGGAATAATTTCATCAGGACTCTATGTTTGAGATTAAAGCATTTGCTGCTATTCTGCCCCTCCACCTTTAGAAGACTTTGAATTGACCCCATGGTTGAGCATCATTTAATGCTATTCTGGAAAATTCTTTGCACTGTTTCCCATAGGGCAGATATGGAGAAACTATAGGGTATATTTATAGTTGATAAATCTTGCTATTTGAACATCAGTTATTTTTATTATTTCACTTTCTAACATATAGGCTTAATGATAAGTAAAAGAGATAGTTTGCTTAAGGATCTTTCTTGCCCTTCCCTCTATCTATTAATTATTTTCTGGTGAAATCATACAGTATAGACCAGGGGTATCAAACTTGCAATGTCACGTGACATATCACGACTTTTTTGCCATTTCCGACAATGGGGTGGGCGCGGTTTTGCCATGACGCACTGGCAGTTTGACACCCCTGGTATAGACAAACAAGCTAGGTTCACACTGGTATTTTTCTTGTTTCTGGGTTAACACATTGCTATTATGGTTTGTAAACCTTGTTTTGCTAATATGTCATGTGAATCCTGCCAATAAAATAATACATTCAGAAATATATAATTATGCAAACCTTGCTTTAATGTCATATATGTACAAGGATATAGGTTAGGAATATGGATATAATAATTCCTTACAAGGTATAAGAAAATTGTTGAAGATGTCTTTGATGATTCACTGATATACAGGAATTATGTCAAATTAGAAAGTGATTGATTTTATGAAGCCTTTCCTTGATTCCTTTGACTTTCATAATTTCAAGACTACAACAAATACTAGTTGGATTTGATCTCCTCAGCTTTGCTTCACTTCCTACAGCCTCGGCTCAGAATTCATTTGGGATTACTGCCTAAATATTAAAATGGTAGGTTTCTTGCTAATTAATTTGGGCCCAATCCACTAGGATTTTGTTTAAGTTGCATTTAAAGTAATAGAGGCTGCAGAGAATGATTATTGTTCTCTTCCCAAACACTCCTCATTCTACAGGTGGGATATATTTATTATTTACTTTGTTTTTTTTTAAAAAATGTATCATACTATTCCCCAAAGAACATAGACATTTCAACAATAATATAAAACAAAACAAAGTAAAACAACACCTATCTACCTATATCTTCAAATAGACATCATGATAACTGAAAAACATTTTGATCTATTGAGCTTCATGCAGCAAGGATACATTGAGAGAAGATATTCAGAAGATATTCAGAAGTAATGATTCTTCAATTCATTTTATTTATTTATTAAATTTCTATACCTCCCATCTCACTTAAGTGACTCTGAGTATTTACAACATAATGAAATCATATAAATACTCGAATAAAGGCATAAGTTAAAACAATTAAAAGTATTAGCACTTCCAAATAAAGATGAGGATACAAAATTCAAAGGACTAGGAGATTAATAAGGAGCAGGAGATTCACAGGCCACCAGCCATCCCCAGGGCTGCATTATATTTTTAGATTCCCATGCTAATTGGCAAAACCAGGTCTTAATACTCTGGAAAACTTGAGTGGGGGGCTCCTGGGGGGATAGAATAGTCCATAGGGCTGGAGCAGCAACTGAGAATGTTCTCCTCCTATATCCTTCCAGCCAAAACTCCTTGGCTGATGGGAAACACAGCTTGTCTACCTGGGATATGTCAATGTTAATTGGGACAAGACTGTTCCTCTGGTATTCTGGTCCCATACCATGAAAGGCTTTAAATGTCCAACACCTTCAATTGGATCCAGAGGCAAATTGGTACCCAGAGCAACTTGCGTAGTTTGTGTTATATGCAACATCCTAGGGGCACCCAAAACTGCTCGCACTGTTGTAATTCTGCACCAGTTTCAGCTTCCAGATACTCTTCAAGGATAGTCCCAGGTAGAGCACATTGCAGTAGTCCATCTCAGAGATAAACAGGATATGATTCACTGAGAGGAGAGCTTCTTGATCCCGGAAGGGATGTAACTGGCACACAATCCAAAGTCCAGTAAAGGCTCTCCCAACTATGACTGCCACCTGTACCGCAAGCAAGAGTCATGAGTCCAGGAGCTGCCTACTCATAGTCACTCTGTCTTCGTAGGGTTCAGATGAGGCCTGTTATCCACCATCCAGGCTCCCTCGGACTTGTCAGGGCACTGAGTAAGGATATCCATAGCATATTACTTTGCTTTTAGTTTTAAAGGGAGCTGAAATGAAATGAAATGAAATGAAATAGGTATTAATACAGATAGAGCAGAAAGGGAAAGAAAGAATCCAGTTGGCCTGTACCAATCTACAATCAGGCAACAGCTTTTTACACTCAATTTATATTGTAGATTTTGTTAAAGTTAGACCAACTCCATTTAGAATATTTTGTAATAATTGTAGCGCTTTATCACTTGTTTGGTCCTACTTAAATTGGGACCTTCATTTTGCTCTATAAGAGAGACTTTATTCATGTTGAGAATGGCGTGGCTCATGTGTGCAAAGTCTTTGTGTATTTTTGTGTGTGTGTGTTTCTACCTATTTGATTATAGTGTCAGAATGAATTTGTTCTCATTATAAACTTTGCTAGCCCTTTCCTCAAGGTTCTATTTTTAGTCTTTAGGACTGCAGTCATTTTAACACTTTCCTAGGAATAGTCTCCATTAAACTTAACAAGGCTTTCTTCTTGGTAGACCTACACTGTAAATCTCTTTTAAAAATCTCTGATCATTCTTATGCGTCATATTTTGCATTAGAATAGAATATCCAAGTACAATGCAGACTGTTCCTTATATAACCACAGAGGTTTTTTAAAAAAAATTAAATGATTCTTTGTTGTATTGCAAACTAATAAATTTATCTCTTCACTCTTTACACACAGTTTCAACAAGGTTAGGGTAGCAGATCAGTACCAGTTGCTAGCAGTTTGGACAGCAAGTCAGTTATGGACCTGCTGGCTTCAAGCTTATAAATGTGCAGTATTTCAGTGCCCAAGTTAAATGAAAATTTGGAGGAAAGGAAGACTTTTGCTGCTGCCATTAATTGAGATTCAAAAATATTTTCTAGTCTATTAGTGGTTATTAAGAGTTCTAGTAATAAATACAAACTATTAAGTTTTGTATTACAGACACCTATTAAAGATCAGTACAAGGATTTGATTAACTTAATATACAAATTTAACATGTCAAGTTATTTAATCATCAGGGCAATATTTATTTGTTTAAAATTTATCCTTGCAACTAATGTATTTGATTATGGCCAATTTCTACCATGTAACTATAACATCATGCAATAACAGTATAGTTTTTTCTTTTTAAAATTCATCCACATTGTTTTTAAATCTTTCCAGTTTTCATTTTCTTTTTGCTGAAATTTCTTTTTTAACCCTTTTACGAGAACAGTATGTGTATACGTACTCACACCCACACAGACGTACATAATAGGAGCAGAAGTGATTCATTCATAAAGATAACTAAATAATTGAGAGAAACACTGTTCTTTCTCATTGCAGCTCACTATGATGATGTCATAGATCCCTGAAAAAGATTTCCTGAAATTCTTGGTAAGGCAAGACAATAAACATAACTCTACAGATAATTTGTCCCACTTTAAAGTTCACATAGATTCAATAGGAACTTTTTCATTACTCTGACTTCACTAGGTAGTCTGATTGAAACTGTAGTTTCTACAGACTTACCTTGTTGCTTGGCTGTTTAACATCACTTTTTGACATTGTTCATTCAATAAGCTTGATGTCCAATAATTGTTAGATCAAAATTTTAAAATAGATCATTCAGTATTTAGCTGGATTAGCAACATTGCTAGGAAGTTCATTCCACATACAGTTCTGAAAAGGAGGATCAAGCTAATTTTATATAAAACCTGGGCATCGAATAGTGCCTGCACCTTTTACACTTTGTTTTTACATTAACTGGAGTTAAAAATTGTAAATCAAGTTAGAGTTTATAGTCATCAGATGGGGGATGACAGATCCCTACCGAGAATGGCCATGGCCTTTGGTTGTGCCCTCCAACACTTTGATTCTTTTTCAAAATTAGGTAGAAGAGTTAATTTTAGAAAAGTTGGTTTTAGTGATCTCATCAAATCTACAAACTGTAAACTTTTGTTATTATCCTTCCCAAAGATATTAGCTAATCTCAGTCTATCTAATGATAATATTTTTGAACAAGCTTTAACAGTTTTCTGTTATGGTTCTGAAATACATTTGACATAAGTTGCTATAATCCTTCTATCGAAACATATTTGCAGCCTGGTCTCTGCAAAATTTGTGCCTTTTAGTTTGGAAAAGTAAAATTGTGCAGGAGGATGAATTGGTGACATAAAAATAAGTATAATCAGACATAACTGAATGATAGATAATTCAGCAAAGCACTTTGTATATGAGAGTTTTCATGATTATTATAGCATTTTAATTTTCCTTGAACTTCTCTCTTATCTGTAATAACAGAAATAGTAGCTACATGGGTAGTAATACATAAAGCAATAATAATAATAATAAATAAACATTGCAGGCTTTTGAAGCACTGCCAAAATGCTGAAGCAATGTTGCCAAATATAATATTCTTAATAGCAGTGTCATAATATGAATAGATATTTTTCTTCTAGTTGTGCTTTTATTCTTCAAACTGAATAAACCTCTATAGATGAATGTCCACTGTAGGACAATGCAGTTATCGTATTTAAGGCCTGATCATAGTAATTTTTATTAACTACAGAAAGGTTGCCTGTAGAACAAATACTTTTGGATGATTTATAGACAGAATATGCAGAGAAAAGCAAAATGAAACGAAGAAATACTTGTAGTGCAATTCGTTTGCCAGGGTGTAAAATTTCTGAAATCACTGAAATAAAGTGATGAAGTTTATGCTGTATGTTTTGACCCAAAACTAGTTTTCTTTATATATGGCACTTTTGATTTCAGTGTCCAAGATTTTCATACTCTGCACATGTTTAAAGTGAAATGCATAACCTGAAGCCAGAAATCATGTTATCTCTGAATACCTTAGATATGGCTCCAGAATCCTTTTATTATATTGTAATTTTGAATGAGATAAAACACAAAAAGCATTAAATGAATAACTAAAAGATGTGTTGTTAATATTCATAATTAAATTAAACTTAATTATATGTAGAATCATAGCAATGGAAGGGATCTTATAGGACAGTGATGGCGAACTTTTTAGAGACCGAGTGCCCAAACTGCAACCCATACCCCACTTATTTATCGTTGGGTGCCAGATGGGCGTGGCCCACTAGGAGGGCGTGGCTGGCATGGACATGGCCTACTGGGTGGGCATGGCCAGCTTGACATCACTTGCGTCAGGGTCACTTGTGCGGAGCTGGGCAGGACTTGGGCGGATCTGAGGGTCTCCGGCGGAGGGGAGAATGGGACCGGGGCGAGCGCCAGGTCATGGTCCACTGGAGGAGCCGCACTGATATTAAAGGGAGTGGGGGAAGAGATATTAAAGGGGGTGGGGGAAGAGATATTAAAGGGGGTGGGGGAAGTGTGTGTGTGTGTGTGTGTGTATGAGACAGAGAGAGATCCCCTTTTTGTAAGTTTGCTTACTCTGCAACGCTTTCCTTTCCTGACACTTTTGCTTCCCTGCTGGCTCAATCTCTCTTTCTCTCTGCCGCTTCTACCACCCAGATCTAGGGCTGCAGAGTGATTTCGCTCCCCCCCCCATGGCCAATCTGGGCAGCTGAAGCATTTTCGAAGCCTCTGGAGCGCGCATCCATGGCCGTGGAGCAATTTTACGGTGCTCCAGAGGCCCGATTCAGGCACTGGAGGCCTGGAGAATGCGGTGAGTGGGCGGGGGGCATGCAATTCACGCAGCTGTTGGGGAAAGGTGGCAGCGGCAGGGCGATCTGTGCAGCGGGTGGGGGATTTCGCATCCCCCACAGCTGATCCAGGCAACAGAGGCGTTTTCCAGGTCTCCAGAGCCTGGATCAGGCCGCTGGAGCGCGGCAAAAATTGCTCCGGAGGCTTACCTGGACGCTGGCAGCTGCCTCCACCATCCAGCCTGGATCCATCCAGCTCTTGCAGTTGCTCTCTGGCTCTCACTGCAGAGAGAAAGAGAGCCGAGAGCCCAGGCGCATGTGGAGAGACGGAAGGGAGCAGTCTGGCCCCGCCTCTCTCCAGGGCGATGGCGCGCGTGCCCACAGGGACGGCTCTGCGTGCCGCCTGTGGCACGCGTGCCATAGGTTCGCCACCACGGTTATAGGATATCTCATCCAATTCCATGCTCAGTATAGAATCCATTACATAGAAAATCTGAGGTTTTCCTTTTCTTTTGGTTTGTGAGCTGAGTAATAATTTTCCCCAAATCCAAAAGCTTTCTTTTTATTTGCTGTATCTTTAAGGGAAAGATGACTTCAGATCTTCCTTCCTTCCTTCCTTCCTTCCTTCCTTCCTTCCTTCCTTCCTTCCTTCCTTCCTTCCTTCCTTCCTTCCTTCCTTCCTTCCTTCCTTCTCCAAAGAATGGTTTCTTTTTCTCTATATCGTCTTTTCTTTTAATCCAGAAGAAAGCTAAACCTGCTTCCTTCTTTCCCAGGCTAGTAGTAATATTCCAGTTCTATTAAGTAAGATGATTCTTTCTCTCCTTTTAACCAGAATTCTCTTTTCCACTTTCTTTCCAAAAACACAACCTGCTGTTTCTTCCATTCTCAAGTTAAGCTATGCCCACTGCTCTCCTTTGGTATAAGTATGTGTGAATGCTGTATCTTTAAACTTTCTGCCCTTTTCAATCTGGTGAGAAGCTTTGATGCTCTTCATCTTTCTTTCATTTAACTAATGTTTTCAAGTCCCCCCAGACTGCTATTCTTTTTAAATCACTGTGTCAGCCTTTCATTTGTTAACTGCTTAAGGTATCTGTCTTTGTCTATGTAAACTATTAACTGTAAGATTGAAGGCAAAGTAATTATTTGCTCATATGCGATTGCCTGTGTGTCATTAATGTCAGATATTTTCTTATAAAATCATTGATTGGAAAGTACCTTAGAGGTTGCTTTTGTCAATAAACCCCTGGAAATTATTATTGCTATCAATGACTTCTGTTCGCTAAATGAGACTTAGTGGATACTTCTGAGTTACTACCCAATGCATATACTACGTTCTGTTAGGATAGCCATGCCACTTGACTCTATCCAGACTATAGTTTGTCCTATTAAGTGGGTTATTCAGAGATCAAAAATGAGTTGAGGACTAAAGGTTTACAAATAAAACAGTTGTTATGGTCTCTCTTTGAAACTTAGCTAGTCGTTATAACTGCTAGAGCTTTCCTGGCGAAGAGAAGAGGACCTACCGAAGGAATGTAGAGAAAAGAAAATATCTCTTAATATCTTGAATCAGACCAACTAGAACTAAATTATATTTCTCATAATTGATCTTTTCAGAGATGGGGTTAGATGAAGCAGGAAGAGCTTGGTAGGAGAAAACAGGAGATGCAGAGAGGTGAACTGGTAGAATCTTCATCTCCTTTGCAGTCTCTTCTCTTTTTTAAAAAGCTCTGTTTTTTAGAGTGCCATTTCACATCTTTCTTTGATTGGCTCTTTCATTTCAATTCTCTCTATAGGGCAAAAGAACTTGTAACACCTTGTTTTTTTCTGACTTTCAAGAAGTCTGATGACAAATGTACCAGTAACATTTTTCCTTGAAACTTTTTGGTTACCTAATAATATCTGTTCTGTATAGTAATCTATGGTTTCAGTTGCATTGAATTCCGTTAAAATTAAGCAAAAGTTCAAACATGTTTTTAGTGAGCTTTTTAAAAAATAATAATTATGGCATCTATAGATTAAGGAAGCCTATCATACACTTTCCAGATTCTTGGAAAGAATGCTCCCACAACTTACCTTTGTTCTTTTTTTTCTGTGTAGATGATCACATTTTCAAACAAAATGCTTTAGAACAGGGGTGTCAAACTGCCAGCCTGCGGGCCGGTTGCATCCTACAGAGGCTGCACCCACCCCAGCTCCGGCAATGCAAAAAAAATTGCGATATGTTGTGACACGTCACGTGACACGGCGAGTTTGACACCCGTGCTTTAGATCATTGTCATCAACTACCTTTACTTTTAAGAAAGATGATGGGTGGCTGATAAATATTGTAGAAGATGAAGAGTGTTCTACAAGCAGGGCTCTCCTTTGTAGTTTGTCAGCTTCTTCCTGGGCACTAAAGGAACATTAATATCCTGGTCAGGATTTTGCCTGTCTCTGCTTTAGGAAAATCATTCAACATGCTTTTCAATCTGTTCAGTATCTATACACTGTGGAAAGCTTAATAAAATCCAATAGGTATTATCAAAGAGTATTATGCAAAGTCCGTTGTTGTACTAACTTGGAATTTCCAGAAATGAATAAATCAGTTTAGATTATCTTGAAATCAATACTGCGTGCTTCAAGAATTCAGAATTAGTTTTTAACTGCCTTACTGTATATTCTTGGGAGGAATTGCTTTCCTGATCTGAATTAAAAATCTATTTCTTGAACAACAAAAAATTCCTTTTCTTTTTGTTAATAATCTATAAAGCAGGAGTATTCAGTGGTATGAGGTCAGAGCTAACATTAAACTTTTTTTGGTGGAATAAAGACCACAAAATGGGAGCGGAGACAGAGTCACATGTATGTTGGAAACATCAAGATTTTTTCTGCTTTTTAGCTTTTATGGGCTGGGTGAGAGATTTTTTATAATTTTAGAAGCTTGGTTTAAAATTGATTTAAGCATATTTTAGAACTTATTTATGTTTTCTGCTTCCACATGATGGAACTTATGCAGCCAGGTTTTAGCAGTTGCAAGTGTAGCACACCTGGAAAATAGGGGAAAAAGGATTCAGCTTCAAACCCTGCAAAGCTAGAGGCAGGACTGTTTGTCTTATTCCAGAGTCTAAAAATTTGTTAAACATTCTAAAGCTCTTTTAAACTGGTGTGAATTCTCTATTTTTGTTTTCTTGTTACAGTGCTGTAGAAATAGATTTTTATAATCTTCCCTTTTGTGTACAAGACAAAAATAAAAATACTTCGGCTTTATATTTCTTTCGGATATTAGGAACAAAACTAATGCATCATGGCTTTTTATTTCTTTAGGACAGGGGTGTCAAACTGCCGACTCACGGGCCGGATGCGTCATCAGGAAACCACACCCGCCCCATTGCCGGCAGTGGCGGAAAAGCTCCGATACGTTGCTCGACTTCACGTGATGTCGCGAGTTTGACATGTCTGCTTTAGGATATTTATAGCTCAAATTTTGACAAAATTTGCAAAGCTGTCAACGGTCTATGTATATTTTTTAAAAATGCATCGGTCGTTACATTATTAAATACATAAAAATATACATTCATAACAATGTCAACAGTCTCACATTCCATTTTAGAGATAAATATTATTGAAAATGAACAATATAATATACTAAGAGGTCAGAAATTATTGAAGAAAATGCCAGACAAGCACTCTGGAAGAGTTATTTTTAAAGTAGAGTGTCATCAGAGACACTTCCCAGTCCTTTTCTTTATCTTAGATTTCAGAGGAGGTATAAAGTATAAGATTTTGACCCTTTCAAAGTCTAGCTAGATAATATGTGAAGGGGAAAAAAATTTTTTTTTAGAAATTTTCTTTGAAGCCTTAAAGAAGTTTTTGAAGTTAAAATAAGTATTCTTTTGCCTGAAAACCAGCGCAGTTGAATAATATATTTAAAATGGTTTGCATTAAAAGTATTATAGCTGTAATCCAGACTTGCTAAAACATTTGGACCATTTTGAAGAGAAGAAACATCTATAATGTATTTGAGTAATAATTTAAATAGAGGAAATGTTGACCTCTATTGACCTCTAAAGGAAGAGTTGATAACATGTATTGAAGGATAAGGAGATTTGCCTTGGATGGATTCAACCAGCTATTAAATAAAATGGATCAATTTGCCCTTGGTTACTTTCATCAGCCCGAAGATCCTATTCACATATTTTAGGGAAACACTTTGAAGTAAGACAAGCTTTTGTAATAAACATATTGGTAATAGGGATGCCTAGAGTTGCATTTTCTATGCAGGACAAACTTCTCAGTTAAAGTACTTTCAATGTTGGTATTTGTGCCAATTCAGTTGAATTAATTTTAACATCATCATAAATCCAGGAATCATTGAATTGTTGGATTGTGTGAGCTTTTTGATAAAAACAGATGGCTGGGATATTGCAGCCAAGACATTCTCAAGTTGTTCTGGTCTTTTACTTGCTTTTCCACTTCCAGCTTTCCTGGATTCATTCCAAGAATATGACTCTTACTCTGGTGAAATTTCTTATAAAATAAATTTTTATAAAAGAAAGGGGTCTATTTTGTTCTGTAAGCAAGATTAAAATGAGATATCCTGTATCTCTTGTCTCTCAATAACAAAAGTTTGATTAATTTAGGTGAGAGCTGATTCTGTCATATTCTGATGAATGTTAAACTTGAGTAGTTGCATAAAAATATTGGGGGGGGGGGAATAGTGAACCATAAACCATGAATGGAGAAATAAATGAAATAGGTTTTTCAAGAGGGTTCTTCTGTGGAATAATGTATAAGCCACCAATTTAGAATGAATTGATGAATTATCTGGGAAATCACATCCATAATTTCTATTTTGGGAAATACCAGTTGGACATTATGTGAGGTGAAGTCCAACCAATGAAGTAAAATGAGATTCTGAATCGCTGCTATAGGAAGTAGCATTGTAGGGAGGGGCTGTGTAGCTCATTAAATATGCTACAAACAGCAATCAGTGGGTTTGCTTGTTTTTGGTCATTGATCCAACATATTGTTGTTAAAACTCATAATGTAAAATGTAGAATCAGAAAGATGTTACATCTAGTAGGATTCCATTTGTTCTGTTCTTTTGTAGATATAATGTATATTATCCTGTTGTAAGTGCATAATATCTGCGTGCATAATGTTTGTATTTGCATAAAATATGCTATAAGTGCAGAACAATTTCACTAGAACAAAGCACTAGGAGGGGTGTTACATAGTAATGTTAAATAAACCACTCTGGGCACTTGTATTCATATTCTGTTTGGGCTTAGGTTTAAGCTAGTATAGGATACATAGCTATTGGAGTAAGCTCTTAAATCAATATAATGAAAGAGAAAAGTAGACAGTACTAGTCAGGCATTGATTTTATTTATGCCAACAGTTTCTGCATGGCTTCTTCTTGGTAGTTTAGGTTAGAGGCAAAGTGTCTATCCCACTGAGTATAAATGGCTGAACAAATTTTGTAAAACTGTGAATTTATTAGAATAACCCTACAGTATTTTAAAGATCAAGAATTCAGATACTAGCAGCATGGATGGTGTTTTTTTTTGTCTCAGAGGAGGTGTGAAGACAAAGTTCCTGGAAAACAGTAATTCACACTTTATTTTCTCTAATATGCAGATAGTGAAATACTTGCATCTTATCACTTTGGGGTGAGATTCAAGTAAAGAGATCAAATCTTATTTACAAAGCATGGTGTTAGGATTGAAGCTGGTAAGTGAGTGTTCTTGCTACAGAGAAAAATGTTTTGTAAACAAGGAACAGATGCTGGAAACCTTGAAGGTCAGAAATAATCAGCAAGTCCATTCTGGGCCTGGGCAACAAAAAAATTAGCTACCGGTTCTGCCAAACTGATGCGAACCGGCTGAATCCCAGCACTGAGCAAGACTGTTGTTGAAATAATGAGAGAAGACTCAAGATTTAAACTAGAGGATTCCATGGAGCTGTTAGACCTACTGTAGAATTTCCTCACATGTGTGGCTTATAATTCTCTGCAGTAATTCCAGATGTCTACCGTTTCTTTGATTGATTGGGAATGTGGATTGTGGAAAGAGTTTAATTTCATTACCAGATATGCAGATTTTACTCCTGGTGGATCAGCACTTACTCTCTTTTTTCTTGAATATGTGTATCTAAAGGATTGTTTTTTTGTTTGTAGCATATTATGGAATTCCAAAATGTGCTATAGCCTGTCAACTATGATTGATGTTCTTTGATGGCTGAGTGAACCTGAATGGATTGAAAAACTTTATTAAGCTAATAAAAACAATAGTATTATTTATTCTGTTTTCTACTCCTGCACATTCTAATCCTGTGGGAGTGGGAAAAAGTTATTTCTTTTGTACAACTCACAATGCTGGGGAAGACGGAAGAAAAGAGAAGAGAACGAGCAGCAAGGTGGATGGGTTCAATTACGGGAGCAATGAGTACATAAGGAGCAGTTGAAAAGGAAGGGTGAAATTAAAATTGAATTTAAATGCCTAGTAAGAACGTATTTTATGGAAGAATGGATTGTGACTTTTTAGAGTAGTCAGACCTACTTTCCTTTGTAGGTATTTTGTAAGAGCTGTGGTGGCACGGTGCTTAGAATTGCAGTATTGCAGGCTAATTCTGATGACTGCAAGTAGTTCGATTCTCACCAGCACAAGGTTCACTCAGCCTTCCTTCCGAGATTGGTAAAATGAGGAGACAGATTGTTGGGGGCTATATGGTGATTCCGCTTAGAGAGGGTTATAAAGCATTGTGAAGTGGCATATATAAGTGCTATTGCAAGCACTTCCCTAACATAAAATGCAAAAAGCTTCCAGAAACGTAATAGAATCTAATAAGATGTCAGTGATCCTTCCGATAGTTCAAATGATTGTAATTAATCCTGTAAGATGTTAGCTTTTTTGGGGTGATGGCTGTCCAGCGCATTTTCATAAAATGGTGCCTGGGACTGGAAAATGTAGTTTACTACTGGAAATTGCAGGGTTTTTTTGTGACCTGTTGCCCTTCTTTTCTGAATCTCAGAACCAGTTAGTGGTTAAGGCACTTGACAAGAAACCAAAGAACTCTGAGTACTAGTCCCACTTTAGGCATGAAAGCAAGCTGGGAGACTTTGGGTCCAGCCACAGTAAATATCTGCACAATTTGCTAATAAAGGTATAGCATTGCTCAAGATAACATCACAAGATCAATGAATCCTTTTCACATGACTCAGCTAACTATGACCAATCTTTCTCCTGTTTGATTTCATAATAACCTTTGTAATGGCCAGCACATACTTGTTTTTCTGTTGGGTTAGAGCTGTTATAAATGCGATGGGTGACGATTCATGGTCCCCCCCCCCCCACACCACCACTGCTTTCTAATCAACTTTGCAGATTTCCGCATCCTGTCTTTCTGGAACATAGATAAATTATAGTAACCTATTGTAAGCTGTAATTACTATCCAGAGCATGAAGATCTGCAGGATAGAATATTCAACAGTTGTAGCTTTGTGATTTTGCTAAAGCTACTTTAGACGGGAGACTAACTCAGTTTATGGGAGAAAGCACTATGTACTACTAGCTTCACTGTGGATTATCTTTTGAATTTGATGTTCCATTAAAATATTTATTGTAGTAAACTTAAATGTATATGTATGTTTTATTTCAGTGCAGCATTCCTTTTCCGACTTATTTTAACCTATGCATTTAAAAGACATTGTTACATTATTGTAAATTACAATAGACACATTTTTTTCCTACAGTATTTTAGTTGCTCTAAAACTTTGCTTGTTAATTATAATTTTGGTATTTGTGCTATGTGCTGCTGCTGTACAGAAATTATAATGTATAGATATTCTCTGTAAGGGATTTAACTTTATTTTTCTCAGCTGAAGCAATTAGTCACTATCTTTTCATTTCAATCCTCAGCCCTGCAAGTGCATTTCAGGTGACTAAACAATTGCTAAATTGTTAGTGACCCTTCCTGTTCCAAAGTAAAGAAAGAAATAGTCTGATCTTAGTTTCACAGTTAGTTGCATAGTATCAGTTTGAAAAAATGAAACAAGTTTATTTTGTCTTTCTCATGAACACATATTATAGTTCTCAGGATATTTTAAAAAAGATGAATCATATAAGACTTAATCACATTAAAGCTATAGTGCACACTTGCATATACATATACACATACATGCGGTAATATTTAATTCAAAAGGCTGCACAATAAGCAAAACCAAACAGGTCCCATTATGACTTAATGTAAAATGTGAAACATTTTACTTAACTCTTGAAGTGTGCAGAAAAAGGCCATCTTGAATCTGATTTAAGTTGCTTCAACCAGACTTATATTAAATACTGTATGTAGCAGCCATTATTTGAAGCAGGGGTCCTCAACCTTGGCAACTTTAAGACTTGTGGACTTCAACTCCCAGAATTCCTCAGCCAGCAAAACTGGCAAAGTTGAAGTCCATAAGTCTTAAAGTTGCCAAGGTTGAGGACCCCTGATTTAAAGCATACAGTTATTCCTTCCTTTTGACGGCAGGAGTAAGAAAATACGTGTGAAAACAGTTTAAAGCTGGTAAAGGTTAATCTCAGCTACATCTGCCACCAGAACACAACTGAAGCCACAAGCTATGCTGACTCAGGAATTCTGGGAGTTGAAGTCCATGAGTCATAAAAGAGCCGAGGTTGCCTACCCCTGGACTAGACATACCCAATTCCAGCAACCGTTCCATATATGTTTTAGCTTCCAGTCCCCTGATCATCTTTGTTGCTCTTCTCTGTACTCTTTCTAGAGTCTCAACATCTTTTTTACAGCGTGGTGACCAAAACTGCATGCCGTATTCCAAGTGTGGCATTACCAAGGCATTGTAAAGTGGTATTAACACTTCACATGATCTTGATTCTATCCCTCTGTTAATGCAGCCTAACACTGTGTTGGCTTTTTTGGCAGCTGCAGCACACTGCTGCCTCATATTTAAGTGATTGTCCACTAGGACTTCTAAGCTATTAATATCTAAACTTCTGAGGGGATGCAGTGGCACAGTGACTTAATGATGCTGGAACTGCTGGCCAGAAATGATCTGCACTCTGGTTGTTTGAGCGTAGCTCGGTGAGATGGAGTGAGCTCTCCTTGGTCGATCCCTATCTCCTGCCCATCCAGCAGTTTGAAAGCATGCAATACTGCAAGTAGATAAATTGGCACCACTTCAGTGGGAAAAACTTAGCTGTGTTTGTGTGTGCTGAGAAACAAAGCCGGCTCTGGACTTGGCCAGACACAAGGTATTGCAACATAAGGCAAGGCGAGACCACCGAAAGAGTCCGGAATTGCCAACAACACAAGCACTGTTAGTCAGCTGGGGTAAGTTACTTTGTTCCATGAAGCCCACCAAGGATAGGTGCACAAGTGCTGAACAGAATGAACTAGCAATGTAGTTTTCAGGACTGAATTATGTGTCTAGCATGTATAGATTTCCCTGACATTGTATGCCATGTTAATAAATAAACTTCTGAAATGAAGTTTTAAAAAATGATTCTGGTTTTAGAAACTGTGCTTACAGAGCTAGGTGTGAAATCATAGTTCATTTCAGTTTATTGAAAGCTATCAAAAAGTGAAGGATATAATATTCATAATTTTGTTCATAATATCCATCTAGAATAGTGTTGGATTTTGTCCCTTCCTAATACCTTTTGTGCTAATTAAAATGCAAACCAAATAAAAATTCTGTTTTGTGGGCTCATGCAACTCCTGTCTTGCAATCAAATTATCAAATTCTGATTGCTGTGGCATGAGCAAGCAAAGAATCTTAGCAAGAAATGCTTGAGAATCACACATGGAATAGATGTAGTCTAATTTCTGCAATTTGTCTGGTTTTCCTCCTTCTTCCACACTTTTCCTATACAGTAATTTTAATGTCTTTAATACTCTTGATTTTATAAAACTGAATCCCAGACTAGAACCCTAAATGTCTTTTAATACCTCTCTTCTTAATGTTGTTGGTGAATATTTTACAAGATTCTTGCTAATGCACTGGAAGGTCCTAACCTGCTCTTATGGGAATTTCTTAACTAGCAGCTGAGCTGGTAATACAGTACTTGCCACACATTTATTCGTTTTCCTTTTCTGTGAGATCACCCCACCACCCTTGGCTTTTGAATCTTGAGAAGGAGGTGATAATTTGTAGAAAAACAAACTCCTTGCCAGGTTCTCCCCAAAGCAGTTGTAGAATAAATAAAGCACCTAGCAGCTATTTTTGTATCCCTTCCCACTTTATTTGAAAATAGTAAGAACTCTGAACTTTTTTACCCTCTTTGGTGCATGTGTTAAGATATCTAACTATCACAGCAGGCTTAAATTTTTCATAAATATGTGACTGGATTTAAAAACTAAAATTTGGATTCTTCATTTTGAACATGTGAAAGGTAAGTATATAAATGAAACAATGCAGAACAGGTTGCACTTTCGTCTGATAGAGTGCCCAGATTAAATTAAGCTCAGATTTTCATTTCAATTAATTCCCCCCTTCTTTCTTCCACACTGAATATAGATGTATGAAAGTTTATCTCTCCCCTTAAGGCAGAGGTGGGGAACAATGGTCCTTTATGACTTGTGGATTTCAACTCCCAGAATTCCTGAGCCAGGAAAGGCTGGCTCAGGAATTCTGGGAGTTGAAGTCCACAAGTCATAAATGGGCCATCGTTCGCCACCCCTGCCTTAAGGGTACAAGTGTATTAACACGAACCATGCTGGCTTTTCCTGATGTAATTTTTATGTTCTGTGGGATTTTTTGTTTGTTTGTTTCTTATGTTCTTTATTGTCAATTTTTTATTGATCACTATATACTTAAATACAGTTTTAAAAATGATAATTATTTATGAAGACGTTTGTGAGAGAACAGGTCGATGCCAAGTCCATTGCTATTCAAACTTGGAAAAATAATGTAAGCAAGATACAGGTTGGGTCCGTGCCAAAATCTCACTCATGAAAATTGAAAATGAAAGAACAGATTGGGGTCAAGTGTTTTTGTTCAGCCATCTTTTGCATACTGTGTGCTGCAGTTCTTGCAATCTGTTAATTGGACGTATTTAAAGAAATATTAGACCCTTTCCTGATGTTAACTTACCCAGGCTGGGATCGTGGATGCAGCATAGTGGTCTCGTGTTGTTACAGAGCCAGTTGTATTTCATAACACAAAACCAAGTTGGAGTAGTGAAAAAGTATTCCTTTCATTCTAGCCAACAGATATCATCGTGGAAAAGTGTAGAATAGGATATTTTATTGCATTTTCCATCCCATCAGACATCTGAAATGAATATAATGAATGAAACCTTCTTCCCACACAGCAGTTCCATATTAGCTGAGGGTCCAATAATCTTTATTTTATTTACAAAAATGCAACTGATTTAGTAAAAATAAGCACTTCTAGCTCCATAAATAGCAGTGAACACAATGTCAAAAATTATCAGTTGGGGGATTCAGCGTTCAGGATACAATCATCTGAAATATGTATCAGTTTTCCTCAGTACAGCATTATAGGTCGACAAGTCAAGATATTGTGATGGTGCCAGATTTAGAGACCATTATGTTTTTATTTGTATTCCTTATTTCTCTTATTTCCATAGTGACAGTTTTTGAAGAGAGATTTGCAGGTAATCACTATCTTAAGATACACATACAAGCACACACACTCAAAAAGAAAAGAAAACTTCAAAAGTTGTTAAAAGCATTTATAATGTTGATATGCTTGCTCCACTTCTTAAGAACACCCCCCCCCCATTCAGGCTCACAAATATACACACACACAACACACACACACACAACACACACACACACACAGAGAAATGTAATAAAGTTGGGAAAGTCTTTGCAATGGGTTTTGAAGAAGCATCTTTGTTTTTTTGGGGGGGGGATGACAGCATTTAACTTGCTTGTGCTCTCCTTGTTTTAAGTTGTGACTTTGTTGGACATGTATTTTTAGAACTGACCTTGTCCTTCAAACAGCAGTGCAAATTTTTTAAGCCTCGTTTAGACATGTCCCAAAGGTGCTCTTTCAAAAGGCAACTGGATTCTCTTTAATTTTCCTCCCTTTCCTTTGGGACAGCCATGACCTGGATGACTGAGAATTTCCATAGACACTCGTTTAGACATATTAAAATGGACTAAAATGGCAATGTGTGTCTTGCATTTTCTTTATCTTTAGAACATAATGTAAGTTGCCAGTTCCAAACTTAAACAAATGCCAAATAACAATTCCCTCCCCGATGGATAAAGGTTGATAATAAAGAGAAAAACTTACTAGCTATGATATTGTAGAATGAATCAAATGACAGGATTAGAAAGGTTACAGTATCTTTTGTTTCAAAGGCAGCATAATACTTTGTCTCAGTTTCATTGGCTACATGTATGTTCCTATCTTACATTGTTGCATATATACGGTACATCTCCTAAACAGTCATTAAAAAGCTGGCTTGTCATTTTAAAAATGCTGAATTATCATTTCCTCATTTTGAAGTCCCCATTGACATGCATATTGGATTTATGGTGATTATTTCCTTGTGAGTTGCTCATCTAGAAGTACTAGCAGAGGGCCTTTATTTATCACAGTGTTGTTTTTTTCTCCCCTACACAATAAAATATGTCCTGGAAAGAACCACTAGGATAAGGTAGAAGTTTCTCTATTTTAAGAGAAAAGTACCTAAATATATACTGGAAAGAAATAATGTCCCTTTATCTTACTGATCCAGGAAATTATCTTGTAGCTAAAGATTCTGTACTATGATTACATTAGTATTGAACAGTAAGAAACAATTACTTGAATGTAAGGTTGATGGGATGAGCCAGATATCTCTTAATTTTAATGTTTTTTTTTAAGAGCAAGGGATAGATAAATACTATAGCTCGCTAGTGCTCAAAGGGAGGGAAATTTGGCACAGAAGGAAAAGAAATATGGAGCTTGATTGACAAGCTCTTTACTGTGTCGCCATTTTGACTGGCTTTTCACAAGGGATGGATGACAAAAAGCTTTAGGGCTTATAAACATGCAACTGCATGACTCTTGTCTGACAGTTAGGAAGAGGACAGAAATTAAACCGGTGCCTTGCAAACCCATTTATAGTAGGGGTTATACTGCATGGTAAACCCACTCAGTATTCCTATGTCTGTTTGGAAATGTAAGGAGGAAAATTTATGATGTTGTGAAGCCTTTTCAGAGAATATGATGAGACCATGTTTACTGGAGAAGCTGAAGACCTGCTACTGCTCCTAAGATCCTGGGCATGGAGAAATGGTGTCTTTCACTAGACACATCTTGGACAGAGTTTTTCTGGGGAAAAACCATTTAAGATGCCACAGGGGATACTGAGTTCCCTGAGTCTTCAGCTATTTCCAGAGCCAACGTGGGATACTGTTCCCCTTTTTTGGAGAGCATCTCCCTAGTATTGAGTTCTTGGAAAGTCATGGTGTTTAATAGAAAACTTCTGTCCACAGACTACTCATAATTATTTAAATGTAATTGTTGATTAAAAGTGGACATAGTTGAAGTAGAATTCTAGGAATGTCCCAGTTCATTTCACTTTAGGAAGGTACTCCAAGCAGAAAGAATCAATAATAAATATAATATTATAGCTTTGAATGATAAGCAGTTCAAGAAACTATTATTAGATTATGCCTATTGGTTGCACTGTATTGTGTAAAGGCATTTTTTTTCCAATAAATGCTGAGTTCTGGAGGTAAATAAAAGGTTAGTAGAGTTTTCTTTTGTCCAAACTATTAATCAAACAGTTACAAATTTCTTTCCAAAATATTTCAATTGGGTGTAGTTTGTGTATTGCAAAGCTTGATATATAGCAGCAAAACACTATTTGTATTTTATTTTGATAGAAAAAAAGAATATAAATTGAAAATTCAACAGGTATAATGCTCTGCTAAATACAATTCTGTGCTATGCAAGGGTAAAATGCTGTGCTTTATCTTCATTATACAAACTAAGTGAAGAATAACTAGGGTAAACAGTTAGATATGATGGATATATGGATCAGACATGTCTTCTTTGACCACTGATTTAAATTGTATCATTGATTTAATTCAGTTTTTGGTCAGTAAGGATCCCTAAATTAACACAGTTGTGATTTCTAAATTGATCTGTAGAATGGAACCAGTTTAGGATGTCAATTTGACTTGGAAGAAAGACCGCCTGAGCATGTGCAAAAAAAACAAAACCCAAATCACCAGATAAGTTCAGAGGCTAGTAATTTGGTTCTATTGTTTGATCAGAGTTGATGATTCAGTTAAGAAAGTTGATTTGATTTAGTGATTCAATCACTGGTACTTTTAAAATGAATGTTATAGTGATGCCTCTTATCATATAATCTCTAAAAGCACACTTCTCTCCCTCTTCTGAATCCACTTATTTCCAGCTTTCTTTTAGAGGTCAGATAAAAATATCAATTCACAATTGATTAACTAGATTTCACTCTATTGTACAATCTATACAAAAACAAGAATGCTGCTAAACTATTTGCACTTTGATAAGGGTGTCTTTTACTGTAAATTTTTCACCTTTTCTTCCAATCTCATCTACAAACATACTCACCCATGTGCACACATACATACAAGACATCAGATTTTGTAACATAGAACAGACAAGAACTATTAAATCAAAGTATTAAAATACTTTGCTATAATAGATTATTTTTTCTGCACTTGCAAATGACACAAAAAGTGTTAACAGAGATGCATAATGGAGCAAAAGTAAACTGATAGCATATTTAATAGAGGAATTCATTTTTAAAATATTTTTAGGAGCCAAATGTTTCAACGAGATCATAGCACTTTGAAACAAAATTACCTATTCATTTCAAGGGCAAAGAGTGGTTGGTTTTTTTAAAAATATATGGATTTAAACATGTTTAGTCATCTTTGGAAATGTGAGCAATGTTTTTAAACTTATGCCCATCTGAATAAGCATGAAAATCCTGTTGAACTGGTTTTTTCAATTGTTCTCTACTATGGTAGTGGCTGCAGGAATAGCTACAGGGATGATGTAGCTGCATGCTTTTTATGTTATCTAATCCTGTGCGCAGAAGGTGCCACCCACAGCAACTGCAGATTTGTTTTTCTTGTGGGAGTCAAGAGCTGACTATATTCAATAGTATGAATTCTTTAAGCAATATGTTAAAAAATGCTGAAGTGCTCTGAATACCAGTATGTGTATCCACCAGCAGTGCAATCTTTGTGCTTACATAGAGGAACAGTTGATTCTTAACAAGGATTTAGGACTGAAGGAAATGTTCTTGGGAATAATAATCTGGATCATAATTTGGAGCACATGCATATTAATTGCCATGGGACTGTTTTCAGAAACAAAATTGCCTCCAAATGCAATTGTTTTCTGTAGCTTATTAAATATACTCCTGTTTTGACTTGGAGTGTTCGTCATACCTGATCATTGACTGCTGGGAGTTGTAATCTAAAATGTTTGGGAAAAACCAGTTCTGACTACTTCTAATAAAAATTACTGTGATTCTTGAAAAAAACATGGTATGTTCATCAGCTGTAACAATAAAAAATCGTGTATGATATTGCTGATCATCTGCCCTGAAATCATTCTAGAAATTGCCTCTAACGCAGTGGTTCTCAACCTTTTTAATGCCGTGACCCCAACTGGTCGTAAGTCAAGGAATAAACCGGTCGTAAGTCGAGGACTAAACCAGTCGTAAGTCGAGGACTACCCAACCGGTCGTAAGTCGAGGACTTTCCCTGCCCGGGAGCGCCGCGCATGCGTGGTTCCGCCCCCTGCGCCGGCCGAGGCGTAGCTGGCAAGCGGCAGAGACGGAGCAGGCCGACCACCAGCTGACCCAGCCCAAGGGAGGTAAGGCACCCGCCGGAAAAGGGGAAAAAATGGCGGACAAAAAAAATGGTGGGCAAAAAAAATGGTGGACAGCCTTGCTTGGCGACCCCCATGAAATGGTCGATCGACCCCAAATGGGGTCCCGACCCACAGGTTGAGAACCACTGCTCTAACATAAGGCTGAATGCAATAAGTCTCTAGTCCTACTCAGTCTTTCAGTTTTCATTCTCTTGTTTAAATTCTGCACCCAACAGAGTTACAGTCTGTTATTAGATTATATAAAATGAGGGGAAATGTTGCAAGATTATTTTTCTTTCAAGATTATTTCCTTGAAAACTTCACTTTACATTTTCTATTTCTTTCACATTCATTTATTTCAATTAGCATGTTACCCTCCCTTCATTGGTCTTCTGGAGTAAAACTCAGTAGCTGGTTCTTTAGGAATTTTCCCAAAAAGTCTTAAATATTGTTGGGAGGGAGAGGAGAAAGAGAAATGCCAAAGGGGGGATCAATAATTGGCTGACTGCTCTTTCTTTCCCTGGAATGCTGCGGAGCATTTTGGTGAAAAAATTGGGTACTCACCCAAGCTTTTATTTTTGGGAATGTTTATCCCTTCTACTTTCTATTTGCCCCCTCCAATATTCTATTTTCAGTGAAGAAGTATGAATATAATGGCAGTCTCTCAACTTCTCAGCAAGTGCTATGAATGTGAACTAATCTCTGCAGTTCTTATTTAGTTTGATTTTTGACAAGTCCTAAAAGAAATATATAGTTCTAACATTAGTAGGTGACTTAAAACAGTAATTCAGATGTCATCTATAATAATACATAAATAAATAAAATGAATCACAGTTGGTTACATGCTGCAAATATATTTCATGGTATATTAAAGTACAAAGATTTTTTTTGTTCAGATATCTTTTGAATATGACACAGTAAGATATTTTAATACAGTTTCTAGAAAACAGATGTATTAGTAACTACATATCTTAAGGTTTATGTATCTCTATGAATGAGCCTTGATTTGATCACCTGGAGATTTGAGATTCAAAGAGATACACGATTTGCTTCCAAAGGGAATTTGATTCACTTTAAGGTACTTCATAAAAATTTAATTCAAAAAGGTTTAGCCATAGCCTCGAATGGGAAAATGTCAAAAAAAAAACACCTTCATTTTGAGGCAGCGTGGGAAAAAAATAGTAGGAATTCTATTTTTAGTAAACCCTTTAGAGACCTTTAACTATGTTGAAGTTCAGCTGGGTATCTTAAGATTTTTATCAGTATATATATTTCACATAACTCCCATACTTTTAAGGCTTAGAGAATAAAGATGAAGAGGTGACAGCATAATGGCTATCAAAATCTTTAGCAAAATCTTTTAGGCTTGAACTGTATAACTTTGCCTTATAGAAAATGGGCTTAGAACAAAGAGATGGAAGGGCAGAGTTCCCAAGATGCTTAATATCGACCTCCAGGTCTTGGTGGGTCAATATTTATTATTCATAGCATTATTAAACTAGTATTTATTACATTATTTTCATATAGTAAACGTTTGAGGGTCAGTGAACAATCTGAAAATTCATAAAAAGAGTCAATGAGCTAAAGAGCTTGGAAACCCATGGTGTAAGGCTAGGGCAAAAACAAAATTTGATCTGGGTTTAATTAAAATCCAATTGTGTAATTATTTGTGTATATGTGTAATTATTTGCCATATTTTAAATATATTTTCCTTTTTTTATAATGAAAAGTAACATTCAGAACATTTTTAGAGGTCTGGGAAACGCTTGAAAAATTTGAGGATAGGTGTAGATATTAATGTAGTCCACCCTCCAATTCTGTTGAGAAATAAAATGTCCAAACTGAAATGACCTTTTACCCGAGAAGTGTCTTATAAACATGGTAAGGATTCTGGTATGCAATTCTGATGCTTTGCTCTGCCATAATAGAGCAATCTTGGATTTTACCACAAAATATGTATAATAGGAGTCTTTAGGACATTCATATCCTTTTATATTATTACATAGCCATATTGTTTGTGACCACAGAAGATACTTTCCAAATAAATACATTTTTCTTTCCTTTCCCAGATATAGTTACTGAGACATGAGTGTTCTAGTAATTTCCAAATCCTTTCATCAGATGGATTTAGCAGTGTGTGGGTGGTGCAAAAAATGTACTCGAGCCATTTGTTACCCTAAGTTAGGCGTGTGCTATTCTATCTTGTGAGAAATGTAGCATGTGGAGAAACAAAGGCATCTCATTCATCAAATTGTATCATGGTGTCACTAATTCTATTTTTGAGTTATGAATTGTGGGTGAATTTATGAAAGATGCTGGTGGAAGAATCCATCTGTCCATATGACAAGACGTTAAGAACTTATACAGTAGTACAACAGGCGTAAAGGCTATTTGACATGAAGATTAATTGCTTCAAAATATTTCAGGAAGATTCAAGTTTTTAACATAGAATTTCATCTATTCTTTTTGATTTGATATAAACAACTACATGCACAGCATTTGCTGTTTATTAAAACTTCAAAATAGTGTTAGTGTTGATATAGGAAAATCTTCTAAAAAACATTGACAGGAAACAAGTTATAGCTCGAGTTTTTTAAAGATAACAAGTCAGAAGTTATAAAGTGAAAAGAAGCTCATAGATAAGCTTGATTAAGTTAATGACTAAACTAATTGTCTACATGATTGCTCTGCATTATTAGAAAATTGTTTACCTCTCCTATTGTAGACAACTTAGTGTGCTGTATTAGGTAGAACCAAGCTTTTATGCTAAGAATAATACTGGCTCTAAGCAGAATTTAGTAAATGCATTTCTTGAAGTCCCATGCTGTGTCTAGAAATTGTTTCTTACCATCTTTTGTCCACTATGTCAGCTTATTTGAATGATACAAGAATCTGTTTTTATGCATCACATAAAAGCAGTGGCTTTTCTTTCAGGTACATTTATAAAGACCATAATAGTACTAGAAAATTCAGTTTAAAGGATTAAAAAAAAATTAGATGTATATATCACTGCTATGGTGTGTCTGCTGTAGAATGACTGTTATTTTAAGAAATACCAGTAAATCAGATATGGTTTTAGTTTCTGAAGATCCCTTTAGTTACTTTTGAATCAGATTCAGAATTCTTTTGCTTCTATATAAATGCATGTGCAAGCCAGATATTATACCTAGAAACATCAGATTATGTAGTGATACATCCAGATGTAATACTTTATGGGAGAAATTAAAAATATTCGGAGACATTCACATCCAGTATGCAAAATAAGAACACATCTTTTTTTGTATACTGAATGTAAAAACCATCCATAGCTATAGTGTTTTCTGTGACATCACATATTCATTGTCCCCCCCTTTTTTGTTGTTGTTGTTATTTCTTAATAGCAGGGATGGGCAATTGATTTTCCCAAGAGACCACATGAGAAACTGAGGCAGTTGTGGAGAGCTACTATTGCTCCGCCCTTGCCCCCCTTGTTGCCACTGCCCCACCCCTACCACCAATGCCATGGGCCAGACCAGGACTGCTCGCAGGCCAGATGTGGCCCACGGGCCATAAAATGCCCAAATCTGCTTAAGACCCAGCCTTAATTCTTAACAATAAGTATAATTATTACATTTTAAGGCTTGCGTTATTTAGGTTGCAAACCCCATTAAATTAATGCTAGATATCATATAGAAAGTTCTAATTCTTTGTGGATATTATTATAGGTAGTTCTTGATTTATGATCACAAATGGGACCAGAATTTCTGTTGATAAGCAAGGCAGGTGTTAACAACTTTTTTTTGCCATGCTTGTTAAGTGAATCATTGTAGTTGTTAAGGGAATCATGCAATTGTTAAACAAATCCAGCTTTCCCCATTGATTTTGCTTGTTGGAAGCTGGCTGAGGTCGCAAATGGCAGTCACATAATCCTATGACACAGCAGCTATCATAAACAAATGCTGGTTGCTAAGCATCCAAATTTTGATCACCTAACCATAGGGATGCTGCAATGGTCGTAAGTGCAAGGACCATTTAGTCACTTTTTTTCAGTACTGTTGTAACTTGAAATGGTTATTTACCAAATGATTGTAAGTTGAGGATTGTAAGTTATTTACCAAATGATTGTAAGTTGAGTAATCCAGATTCACAGTGCCAGCTTTAGAATGAGTTTTTGTTAGTCCTGGTACTGCTAATATATTCTAAAACAGCGGTTCTCAACCTATGGGTCGGGACCCCATTTGGGGTCGATCGACCATTTCACGGGGGTCGCCAAGCAAGGCTGTCCGCCATTTTTTTCCCCTTTTCCGGCGGGTGCCTTACCTCCCTTGGGCTGGGCCAGCTGGTGGTCGTCCTGCTCCGTCTCTGCCGCTTGCCAGCTACACCTCGGCCAGCGCAGGGGGCAGAACCACGCATGCGCGGCGCTCCCGGGCAGGGAAAGTCCTTGACTTACGACCGGTTGGGTAGTCCTCAACTTACGACCGGTTTAGTCCTCGACTTATGACCGGTTTGGGGTCACGGCATTAAAAAGGTTGAGAACCACTGTTCTAAAATGATGTGTATATGTGTTTACAAGAATCTGTATATCAAACTGAGATTCCAGGAGTGCCCATCTGGAACTATTTTTCCCATTCCTATTTTCCATTCCCACTTAAGACCTATTTCTTATATAAACAAAAATGTCCCTTTAAAATGGTTAAACAAGTATGTTAAATATTTAATGGTCTTGTAGCTGATTGAGTATGTTTGACCATTCCTTTCAAAGATACAGTGATCAGTTAATGCATAAGTGAACATATGTAATATGGACAAAGTTATTCTTTATAGCTGCTGAATTGAATTGATTTTAGCTGTGAGCCATATGGAGTTTATAACAAGCTCTAATTTGATATTTGAATCAGATTGAGGCATTTCCCCTTCACTTTAGAATTCCTTGAAATGATGTGAAAATTGTAGCCTGAATGGTGTGGCCAGAAGATGTGGAGTGCCTCACTAGATATAATTACGATCCTTTTAATCTTGAAGTGGTTGCAAGAGGATTTGTGATTGCAGTCTACATCTTGGGATATCTTCTAATTATCAAGAGCTAGAAGTACTTTGAGATGGACAATCAGGCATTCATAAGTGGTCATCCATTGTCTATTTCAAACTTTGAAGTAGCCTATAATGTGCAATCATATATTACAAAAATCAGCCAACTTAAGTTTACTCAAAATGCTAAAACATAATGTGGTTTATCTGATTTGGGTTTAGAATGTGTAAAACTAGCAATTTTTGGTTTGTAAACCATGAATTGTGGCTTATGTTGTAGTCAGCAAATTGGGGATTATTCAGTAACCACCTTATGTATGTTATCATAGCCTTCCTAGTGAAATGAAGTAATCCCAAAGTGGATTATTTAGTGGAGTGGATCTTGGTTTTGGTAAAATGTATAACATTTTGCCATTAGTAATGCAAATTGGATGACACCTTCCCTGAAATAAAAATATATGCTTGTTTTTTGTAAATGCTATTACAAACACTGGTGAAAAGAAACTAGAACAGGGGTGTCAAACTCGCAAGTCATGTGACATGTCGCGACGTATTACAACTTTTTTGCCATTGCCAGCAATGGGATGGGCGCGGTTTCGCTATGGTGCATCCGGCTTGCGGGCCGGCAGTTTGACACCCCTGAATTAGAATAACCATAAATGTGTTTCTCTTGTAATTTACTGGTTATTTGTCATGTGTTATTCAGGTATAAAAAGCATCACATTGTTAAGCTGAAGTGGACAATTTATTCTGATTTTTTTTAATGCTAACTCAGTAGAAGCATCTCTTATCCTTTTTAGGGTAGTGAACATCATAATCCTTACCTTACGCATTTGGAAGATTGGCTTGTTGATTTTCAACAATTTATTTTAAGTAACAGTAATTGAGAAATGCAGGCTTTAAGTATTGACTTTAAGTATTCAGGTTTTTTTGTTTGTTCTGTATAAAATGGGAATGATGGAATACGGGCCATCATATTCCTCAAAATAGCAAAGCAGGAGGCTTGTAGAAAGAAACTGTGGATTAGTTCCCATTTGGCTTCATGCCTCACTTTATCAGGCACACAGACCTGCTCTAGGAACTCATTATGAATGCATCTGATTCTCTCTTCTTGAAATGAGTTGTAACAGGTTAGGATGGTCTATAAATTAAATTAGATGAATAAATAAATAAACATCACTCTAGCAATTTATCTGGTTTTATTAAGCAGAACTTTCCTGATCAGATTGATAACTGAGGAATATAGCCTTGTGTAGTGCATGGACAGACAGAGCCACTGTGATAGATGAGTACTCAGCCTTCCTGGCTACACCCTTTTGGCTATGACTCCTTTCTGCATAGGTACATAGTCCAAGTCCCTTTGCTATCTCTCCTCTTGCTGGAGAAAGGAAATGCCTTGCTTTGGCTCCTCACTGTTTACACTAGGGCAGGGGTAGGGAACCGTGGCTCTTTTATGACTTGTGGACTTCAATACCCAGCCATGCTGATTCAGGAATTCTGGGAGTTGAAGTCCACAAGTTTTAAAGTTGACTAGATTGGACATATCTGGTTTATACTGATTATGACGGAGTTGGGGCTCTCACATATATTATGGACAATATATCCATAATCTGGTCATGATAATAATGATGGTGATGAATGCAAAAGCATCTAGTTTATTTAAAAATGATTTTTATTATACACAAGAAAAAAAGAAAACATTATTTTAGTTTGTATAGTCAAATGCTTAAATACTTACAGTTGGTAGAAATAAACATTTCTCACTGGTGAACATTTAAGCAGCATTTCAAGCATATCTCTCCTACAGAATGCTTTAAAGAAACTGTATACAGTTCTGATGAGTGGAATCTGGATCAGCTAGTTTAAGATGATTCACAAGGTGTAACTTGTGAATCTTTTTTTGCAGCTCAGACATAGCAGCCCTACCTTAGATGTTTAAAAATGCCAATAACATAGCAAACAGATGAAACCAATTTATCTTTTGTATAGATACTGGCCATGGCACAAGAGAACTTCTCATTCCAGATTTACATGCCAGCATACACAAGAAGCAAGTTGAGCATAATTATGGTTGCTAATTTAAACTAGGAGTTGATGGATAATAATCCAGTTATATTCACAGTTCAGCTAAACTCAGTTTCAGATTCCAGCTGTTCCATAAGTGATTCAAAGAAGTTAATTAATTTCCAATCAGCTCCTATAGTCTATGTTTTTTTGATTATCTTATTTTTATTTTGTTTATTTACATATTTTGGCCATTCTAGGAAATTTGTGTAGTCTTTTCCCTCCCATGCTTTTGACAAAATAAAATTCATTATGGATAATGTGTTGTGAGGAACAAAATGGATTTGATTGACAGGAACTTATTTCTAGGAATGTCTGCAGGCCTATAGGACAGGGGTCCCCAATAGTAGTAATGGTGAGAGGGATCTCGGAGTCCTAGTGGACAATCACTTAAATATGAGCCAGCAGTGTGCTGCAGCTGCCAAAAAAGCCAACACAGTGCTGGGCTGCATTAACAGAGGGATAGAATCAAGATCACGTGAAGTATTAATACCACTTTACAATGCCTTAGTAAGGCCACACTTGGAATACTGCAACCAGTTTTGGTCACCACGATGTAAAAAAGATGCTGAGACTCTAGAAAGAGTACAGAGAAGAGCAACAAAGATGATTAGGGGACTGGAGGCTAAAACATATAAGGAACGGTTGCTGGAATTGGGTATGTCTAGTTTAACAAAGAGAAGGACGAGGGGGGACATGATAGCAGTGTTCCAATATCTCAGGGGCTGCCACAAA